>NC_066579.1:359343332-359650712 GCF_024323335.1 Lathyrus oleraceus
TTTTATAAAGATCATCACCAAGTATGGTGTAAATTAATATTATATAATTAAAATTCTATTCACTATTCAAACTAGAGTTTCTTAAATATTCTAAAATACCTTTTTCTCAACTTCGTCGCACCTAGTTGTTCAAAAATTGTGAAAATACTTCCTTATTATCCCATCCGTTTCTTTTTTAAGTGTCACTTTTTTGATAAATTTTTGTTTCTTTTTAATTGTCACTTGCAAAGTTTAAGGTAATATTAAATGCACTTTTGTCAAAATTCCCTCTAAGAGAGAAAAAAATAAAATGAATGTAGTATATAATTAAGGATATTACATGTAAAAGGAGAATTATGGTTTAAAAAATAACAATAATGTTTAGTTTTTTTTATAGTATGTTTAAAAAATAAAAAAATAACACTTAAAAAGAATAAGAAAAAAATATATTTTATATTCAGAAATAGTATAATCCAATTCTAACATAAAAACTCTCTATTCTAGGAATGTATTCTAAAGTTACTTCTTTAAAATTTAACAACAATTTCTTAGCAAATTCAATCTCTCACATTTGTAATTAGTCAATTGGATAATCATCCAATGAAAGTCTCCTCGAACCCATTATGTTTGTTGCTTTGAATTCCATAAAAAACTCAATTGGATAATCATCAAGGCCTCATGTTCTGCTTCATTATTAGAGCCTTGAAAAAACAATTTATAAAATAAATTTATTTGGGTTTACTTGGGGAGATATGGTTAGCATTTCAATCCTAAGAATTTTCCTTCATTTACACCAAAGGCACACTTAAGAGGATTAATCTTTAAATTGTGTTTTCTCTTCCTTTCGAATGCATTTCTTAAGTAGGTTCAAGGATATTTGTTTGATTTATATTTAATAGCCACATCATCAATATAAATTTGGATGAAATCACCACTAAATTTATGAAAGATTAAATTCATTTTTCTTTGATAAGTTTCCCTTGCACTTTTAAACCAAATGTCATCATAATCCATTCAAAGGTTTCAAGGAAACTAGAGCATCTAAATGCAATGAAGATTTGATTATACCCTAAACAGTCATCCAACAAACATAGGATTTTCTTATAGAAGGTTGAATTAGTTAATTGTAGTTTTAAGAATATTTTCTGCAATCACGAAGATTTAATTATATCCTGAATATCCATTTATAAAAATTAGGATTTTGTTGCAATTAACATTTCAACCATGTACATTGCATACTTTTAAAGAACAATTTTTCTTCATTACTATTTCGTCACTTGGTTGTTCAAACAACCTCTTAATTTCAACTTTGATTTTATAATTGATTTCAAACACAAATCTTAAAGGGTTATGCTAGGAAATGATTCCTCCCATCAATTTTTTCTTCAATGCAATCCCAACCGTTGATTTAATTAAATAGTATATTATAAAATAAATTAAAAAAATGATTGAGTGACATACATGATCATTAGACTTCCTCCTATGAAATTCTCACGAGAGAGAATCCATTCCCGCTTAATAGGTTTCTTGCCAAATTTTAAAGATAATGTAATACCAAATTTCGATCTAAACCTGGCATGTTTTTGAATTTTCTTACAAAATAACTTTTTAAAATCATTTTACACCAAAATTATAAATAAAAATGTCTTATCTTTCTTCTACTCTCTCTGTTTTTGAATTTTCTTTTTCATGAGAGTTGCCTTAGTGTTAAAAGATTGAAAAATCCTTATAAGAGTTGAGTTATATTTTATGTTATGATTAAGTTGCTTTATCAAGAATCTAATTCTCTTGTGAATTATATTTGTAAAGGACATGAGTCATGTGGCATTCTAAAGTTGTGGATGAGGAGAAATCAAGTTTTGTGACTATCTGGTTAGAAATTAAGGGTCATTGCTAAGTCAAGAGTTATTTATAAGTATTTGTGCATGTGTCTCAATGTGTTTGATTGAACTGTGGATAACTCATACAACGAGTTCAAAGCTCTTCCATTGTAATGTTTAGAAGCACTTTCTGTTTTGTCGTGGTTTTCCAAACACACTTAATGTATGTTTGGAAACTTTGCCAGCTTACAATTATCGTCTTTTGACATTTAACCCCTTGTTTGACATTTAATGTAGCCAACCAATACCTATTTATGGTATATTAAATAAGAATCAAATATTATCTTGGTAACACTTTGGCTATGTTTGCGCCACATCACCCACAGTCTTATAATCTTACCCGACATACTCAAAAACTCATATTCATTGAAAAAAAACATATCTATTGTCTATCAAAGATCATGTGTTCAAACTAGGGGTGACAAACAGACATGACCGTCATGTTTAGTCCCGTCCCACAAACAAAATAATAGGGCGGAGCCGGACAACATTATCTAGGGCGCGAACTTAAAACCTCGGCCCTCACTGCAAAAAATGAGGGCGGGGTGGGCCTGCAACCATTGCACATTTTTAGTTTAGAAATTATAAAAATTTATGTTAATGCCCGCATTCGTAAAAACCCACAAAAAATTGGGACAGAACGAGACATACATATTAGAGGATGTAAATATAAAATCTTGGTCCGCCCTAGAAAAATATGTGGACAAATGAAAATGTCCAACGGCCTAGACTAGTTTTATCACGCCTAATTCAAATACAAAAAAAGATAAAAGGGTGATAGAACTCTCAAAGCTTCTTCTAATACATCAGGTTGATGGAATTTTTAGAAATCATAAGGGTGACTTGGTCTTCGAATTCGCCGAGACAATTGAACCAAATTCATATATATATATATATATATTTTGCAAATATTTCAGCTGTCATCAAGTGTATGAATTTTGCTATTTAGCGGAGTTGGAATAAGCTTTGGACTGAGACATAAGAAATAATTGGAACAACTACTTAGGAAAATTTAGCAATTCTAACTCTATATTGATTCCTTACAAGATAAGAAATAATTCGAACAACTACTTAGAAAAATTTAGCAATTCTAACCTCATTATTACTCACGTTTATAACGTTTATAGAGAAGGTAACTCTTACGTCGACTATTTTAGAAATATAACTCTTAGCACAATTTTTTCCATAATTTTTTATTCCATCCTTTAGGGATTAAAAATAATTTTTTAGAGAATATGTTAGATATACATTTCTTTCGGTGTATATGGGACTAACTTTATATATATATATATATATATATATATATATATATATATATATATATATATATATATATATATATATATATATATATATATATATATATATATATATATATATATATATATATATATATATATATATATATATATATATATATATATATATATATATATATATATATATATATATATATATATATATATAATTTCTCAATTATAAAAAAATAATTATATACTAATTTATATATCAATTATTTGCACATCATTATAAATTTCATATAATTTTTCACTATTATATTTTTTAATTGTAGTTTTTTATAATAAAATTTAAAATTTTATTTTAATAATTATAAAAATTAACAAATAAAATATAAAAATATTGAGCATAGTGCAAAATACTTATCTTAACAATTATTTAAAATTATAAAAAAAAATCTTATATGTATTTCTCAACTTATCCAATTATTTATTTATTTTTTATTAATGTTAATTCATATTGTTGTTAAAAAAAAGATATTGACTATATTTGTTAAGAAAAATTCAAAATAAATTATTATAATATAAATGTATCGAATATATTTATGTAAAAAAAATTAAAATAATTAAAACCCAATACAATTGTATCCTCTCAATCTAGTATAATTATAATTTGTAATATCTTTCAATGTATGATTATTCTTGTTTCCCTGTTTCAATTATTTTGGTTTGAATGTCAAGGTTTCAAGCTAGCATTACCGGAAAGTGAGTTTAGTACGTAGGGATGATTGATTTGTTATCACACAATTTGTTCATAGATTATCAGTTAAGTCAATCTTCAAAGTTATGTCTCGATTCTCTTATTTGTGTGTCTAGTCAAACCAGTGTCGTAATCAATAATTACTATGCACAAAATTTAAAATCTAAGAAGCTGTTGGATAAATTTGGATGAAAAGGATTGTGGATGTTTCATTTTTATTCTTAATATAAAATCTTTCTGTCTGAGGATTCAAAATTGACGTTGGAAGAGAGTTTGAGGATTTTGGGAGGTTTTGATATTCTTTAAACATAATTTATGTTGGTATAATATTGTAAATTAAAAAAAATATTAATGTTAAATATTTATTTATAATTTTACAAGTATATAATTTAAAAAATGTTTTTTTATATATTTTCTTTAAATTACTTCGATGCTTTCCATTCATCTCTCCTCAAAACTCAGAAAATTTGCAAAGAGAGTCTCATTAGTAATTTTGCAAATGAAATAAATTATTATTATTATTATTACTATTATTATTATTAATATTATTATTAATATTATTATTATTATTATTAATATTATTCATATTATTATTATTATTATTATTATTATTATTATGTCCTTTAATAGAAAAATTAAACAAAAGAAATGGAATTTGATAAATGTTATATATATTTTTTTAATAATTGTGAGCAGAAGGAGTTTATATATTTTTAGTTATAAGTAGGAGTATAGAAATGCAATTCAACCATTATTTCTGCACATGTGCATGTCTCTATCCCTCAAGGACTTAATTGTCTTGAATCTCTAGATAATTAGACTAGACGAAACACTAGAAACATTATAGTCCAAATTTACAATTTTTACATATATTTTAGACAATTTTCAATGTAGCTGCTATATATATATATATATATATATATATATATATATATATATATATATATATATATATATATATATATATATATATATATATATATATATATATATATATATATATATATAACGAACGATAATCTTATGAATAATCGATCCCAAAAAAATATTTCATATATAATTTATACTATAAATTTTAATTACTTTATTATAATTTTGTTCGAATTTTTATGCAGTAAATATCAACGATTACAATACTACTGAAATGCATATTAATATTTTAATTAGTTGATTATCATTTTGTCATCTAATATCAAAAGTATTCTTTTAATGATAAAACGTTCTTTTTAGTTTTATTTGAGAACTATTTTTCGTATAAATTTATACTAGGATAGTTTTCACACCAAGTCAGTGTTTTGTTTAAAACTTTTTTATTTATTTTTATTATATATTTTGTACTTATAATTTCCTTAATTATTTATTATATTTTTTTCTCTCTATAATAATTATTTAAGGATAATTTTGATAAAAATACAATTACTACTATCTTGAACTTTGCAAGTGACAATTAAAAATAAATAATTTTTTTTCAAGAAAATGACACTTAAAAAAAACGGAGGAAGTCGTAACTATGAAGCACAAACTCCGACACGAACATCGAGACACGATACGACACAGACACTCTGACACCACTAATATAAAAAACATAGGACACCGACACTTCAACATATACCATAGTATTTACGCTTAATTTATCTATTTATAATTAAAAGAGTTAAAAATAATGTAATCAAAATTATTATCTTTAATTTTTCCGTTGATAATATTGTTTCAATATATATTCAAAAGATGTGTAAGGTATTGTTAAAAAACATTTTTTAGAAAAAAACTTGTCTGGATTGTTTGACATGTGTTGTATGTGTGTCATACGGGTGTCCGACATCGATTCTAAGAGTGTCGAAACAAAGAAAAAAATCTATTTTTAAGAAACACTTCTATGACATTTCTGACACGTGTCGTACATGTGTCATACAAGTGTCGGATACCGACGCATATCGGACACTTCGACACACTTACTCTTAGAGGTGTCTGTGCTTCATAGTATAGTAACATGTTAACTCTTTTTTTGGAATAATGTCACCATCTTTTCCGTGCTTAAATCATTTAGTTGATCAGACATCATATTCCAATAGTTTTGTACTGATAATTCATTTTGCCTTTGCGACCCTAATGATTGTAAATTTAAGTTGAATGATAACACGACATCTTACCCATTTACTAATCGAAAAAGGGTAGTCTCTATGGCACATTTTGGACAATTCCTACAAGTACACAACACTTAGTTTAGCGTTACATGATAATTTTGAGGTTTTATTAATATTATGGTGATTGCTTCAACTTTTTCTTTAGCGAGTGCATAATAGGATGTCAAATTTAACAACTTATATTTCTTTTTATTTTTTATTTTTTTATAAAAGAGGCAATTTCATTGACCACATGAAAAGAGAATTCAAATTACAAACATCAGAAAGGTATAAAACCATAACAATATCTAGAGCCTAAAGCTTTGCAAATACCCACCAACTGGTGAGCATCTGCAACAAACTTTCTACCAACAAACATAACAGTTGCATCTTTAAAGTCCTTCAACAACATTAAGTAATCTATTTCCACATGTTCCACCTCCGTAACGACGTTGGTGCCATGTGTAACACCCCGATTAAAATAAGAGAATTATCTAATTGAGTTAATATTATTTTATTAATTTAATTAAATAAAGTTGATTTATTGGGAATTGTTATTATTATAGATGTTATTTATTTTAATAATAATTAAATAAATAAAATAAATGGAATATGAAGAGTGGAAGGGTAAAAGTGGAAATTGGATAAAAGAGGCCAAAGTGAGAACTCAGGTTGTTTTTCACGTGTTTTGCCTCAGAGTCAGAGAAAGGGGGAGAAACGCTGAAGAGAAAGAGAAGGAAGAGGAAAAGGCCAAAGAGTGCTCAGAGCTTCCTTCAATCCAAAGAGGTAAGGGGTCTGAACCTTATTAAACAATAATATGCTGAAAATGGGGAAATATTGGATGAACGAAATTGGGAATTTAATCGAAGGAATTCGTAGAAATTATATGCAATAATGTTAGGATTTGTGAAATCGAATAGGAGACTAATTGTATTAGATGATATGAGTGATTTTGTGCGAAATTTGGACTGTGGAAGGATGAATTTGGATAGATCTCGTAGCAGAGAAAGCCATTGCAGATCTGGAGATCTGGTTTCTGGTCATACGCGTATGGCACTAGGCAATACGCGTATGAGATTGCTGGTACGCGTATGGCACTAGGCAATACGCGTATGGATGAGGAAGATGATGTTTTGAACGTATTTTGGTCTCTGTTGGTACGCGTATGGGAATGTGATACGCGTAGCATACGCGTATGGACATGGGCAATACGCGTATGGATTTGGTCAGGCGTGGGCAATACGCGTATGAGCATAGGCAATACGCGTATGGGCAGACTTGTGGTCTTTCCTGGACTGTTGTTGTGCAGTTTTTGGTTGTTTAGGCTGAGCGAGGTAACTTAGCTGATGCATGGTATACGAGGGATCATTTCCCGCTGCTTTGAGTGGTATATATATTAGTAGGGTGTGCTAATACTGTGTTTGATTATGTGGCATGATGTGATGTGTTCTTGCGATAAAATGTATTAATGATGATGATAACATGACTATATGATGATGTTGTTGATATGTTGATTATGATGCATGTTTGGTGTGCATGCATTCATGAAAGGCCGATGCCTAGTGATGAACGGACTGAGTTCCAATGATGTTGTTGACTCCGGGCTTGTTGAGAGGCTTGGTTCCTTACGGGGAACTCGGATTCTATGGTGATGAATCTGGGAGTGGTGATCCTGTAGTTGGTCACAAAATGGGTATACCGAGTCGTGTTGAGTCATGCATGGGTGTGTGCATTGCATTTGAGATGTTGTTTTGTTGATGTTCCTGAGTATGTTGATCATGATAATTATGATGAGCTGTGTTGGTATATGTGGAATATATTTATGTTTATATTTCTGTCGTTATATTATTATTTAATAATGTAATTCTCACCCCTTCTGCATGTGTTTATGTTCATCTATGATGAGCAATGTGCAGATAAAGAGGAGTAGCTATTGTTGAGGTTTGAAGAATAAGTGTAGAGTTATTCTACAGAGTCGAGTCAAATGCTCTGGTCATGTGACACCGGGGTTATGGGATTCGATAGATAATTGGTTATTATTTACGTTGTTTATGATGACTAATATGTTGAGATGTTTTGTTGAGATAATGATGAAACATTTTTATGAATTGTTATGTGATGAATGATAATATTGTGCTGTTGTCCGCTGCGAAGTTTTAATAAAAATAAATAATATGTATTATGTTGTGATGCGATAAGTATTATGTTGTAAGTAATGTACACTCTTCTACATGTTGTACTCTGATAATCTATTTAAATATGTCGTTTGGGTAGAAGGGTGTTACATTAGTGGTATCAGAGCATTGTCAGTCCAGTCGAGTCATAATGTGATGTTTTCCCTGTTGGTCGATTAGTGTAAATGACACTGTCGATATTTAACGGTGGTAGTTGTGTTGTGCAGAGTATGGCTGGAGAAAATGACCGTGCGATTGCCGAGGCTTTGGCTGCTATGGCGCAAGCTATGCAGGCGCAGCAGAATCCGCCGGTCGACGAGTTTAAGAATTTGGGAAGGTTTCTGAAGAATAACCCTCCTACATTCAAAGGGCGCTATGATCCAGATGGTGCTCAGATTTGGCTGAGGGAAATTGAGAAGATTTTTCGGGTGATGACGTGTACTGAAGCACAGAAGGTGCAGTTTGGTACGCATATGTTATCTGAAGAGGCTGAAAACTGGTGGGATAACACTCGCCAGAGGATTGCAGTACCAGGTGCTGAGATGACTTGGGAAAGGTTCAAGACGGCCTTCCTGGAGAAATATTTTCCTGCTGATGTGCGATGTAAGAAGGAGATGGAATTTCTAGAACTGAAGCAGGGTAACATGTCTGTTGCTGATTACGCTTCGAAGTTTGAGGAGCTGGTGCAGTATTGTCCTCATTATAATAATGCTGATGCTGAGGAATCCAAGTGTGTCAAGTTTGAGAACGGGTTGCGTCCCGAGATCAAACAAGGCATTGGTTACCAGGAGATTCGTAGGTTTCCTACACTGGTTAATAAGTGCAGGATATTTGATGAAGATAGCAAGGCTAGGACTGCTCATTACAAGAGTCTTAGTGAGAAGAAGAATAAGGATCGTGGTAGGCCTTATGCATCTTCAAATGGTAAAGGTAAGCAGAAAGTGGTAGATGAGAAGAAGCCAAGTGGGGGAGGATCTCCCATAGCTGGTAAATGTTTCAAGTGTGGCGAGCCAGGCCACCGTGCTGATAGCTGTACCAAGAAAGTGCTGAGATGTTTCCGATGCGGTCAGGCTGGTCATAGAGTTACTGAATGTAAGGATGCTGGTCCGACATGTTTTAATTGTGGCGAGAAAGGCCATATCAGTTCGCAGTGCTCGAAACCGAAGAAGGCGGCTACTGCAGCTCATACTACTGGTAGGGTGTTTGCTCTGAGTGGGACTGAAACTCCTAAAGAAGATAATCTGATTAAAGGTACTTGCTTGATTAATAATGTTGAATTGCTTGCCATTGTTGACACTGGTGCTACTCATTCGTTTATTTCGTATGAGTGTGCGACCAGGATTGGTGTGATTATGTCGTCCCTAGGCGGAAGTATGGTGATAGATACTCCTGCTAATGGTTCTGTGAAAACTTCTGTTGTCTGTCGAGGTTGTCATTTGACGATCTTTGAGAGAGAGTTCGTGGTTGATTTGGTGTGCTTGCCCTTGCACCAAATTGATATTATTCTGGGAATGAATTGGCTAAAATTCTATGGCGTGTTTATCAACTGCTATAGGAAGGTACGATGAGGTTGCGTGTCGATTATCGGCAATTGAATAAGGTGACTATCAAGAATCGGTATCCATTGCCGAGGATTGATGATTTGATGGATCAGTTGGTTGGAGCTCATGTTTTCAGTAAGATTGATTTACGGTCGGGTTATCATCAGATCCGAGTGAAGTCAGAGGATATTGCGAAGACTGCTTTCCGTACGAGGTATGGTCATTATGAATACACTGTGATGCCGTTCGGTGTGTCTAATGCTCCAGGTGTGTTTATGGAATATATGAATCGTATATTTCATCCGTACCTTGATAATTTTGTTGTGGCGTTCATAGATGATATATTGATATATTCTAAGACGGAAGAAGAGCATGCAGGACATCTGAGAATTGTTTTGCAGGTGTTAAGAGAAAAGAAATTATATGCAAAGTTATCTAAATGTGAGTTCTGGTTGAAGGAAGTGAGTTTCCTTGGCCATGTGATTTCGAGTGGTGGGATTTCTGTTGATCCTGCTAAAGTTGATGCTGTATTACAGTGGGAGACTCCGAAGTCTGCTACTGAGATACGCAGTTTTCTGGGGTTAGCTGGTTATTATCGCAGATTTATTGAGGGCTTCTCTAAGTTGGCATTGCCGTTGACGCAGTTGACTAAGAAGGGTCAAGTGTATGTGTGGGATGCAGCTTGTGAAGCGAGCTTTGTTGAGTTGAAGAGGCGGTTGACCAGTGCTCCAGTGTTGATCTTGCCTAATCCTGGTGAGTCCTTCGTTGTTTATTGTGATGCTTCTTTGATGGGTCTTGGTGGTGTTTTGATGCAGAATGGTAAGGTTGTAGCTTATGCTTCTAGACAGTTGAAAGTTCATGAGAGGAATTATCCTACGCATGATCTAGAACTTGCAGCTGTTGTATTCGTGTTGAAAATGTGGAGGCATTATCTGTATGGTTCCAGATTCGAAGTGTTCAGTGATCACAAGAGTCTGAAGTATCTGTTTGATCAGAAAGAGTTAAATATGAGGCAGAGAAGGTGGTTAGAATTACTGAAGGATTTTGACTTTGAATTGAGTTATCATCCCGGTAAGGCTAATGTAGTTGCAGATGCGCTGAGTAGAAAGTCTCTACATATGTCTATGATGATGGTTCGGGAGCTTGAGTTAATTGAACAGTTCCGTGATATGAGTTTGGGTTGTGAAGTTTCCACTGATAGTGTAAAGTTGGGTATGCTGAAGTTGACTAGTGGAATTCTGGAAGATATTCGGAATGGTCAGCAAGTTGATGTCGCTCTAGTTGATCATATTACTATGGTTAATCAGGGTAATGGTGGTAATTTTGAGATTGATGAGAATGGCATCCTGCGATTTAAAGGTAGAGTTTGTGTTCCTGAGGTGTCTGAATTGAAAAAGAGTATTCTTGAAGAGGGCCATAGGAGTGGATTGAGTATCCATCCAGGTGCAACTAAAATGTATCAAGATTTGAAGAAGTTGTTTTGGTGGGCTGGTATGAAAAGAGATGTTGCTAAGTTTGTGTATGCCTGTTTGACTTGTCAGAAGTCAAAGATTGAACATCAGAAGCCGGCAGGTATGATGCAACCTTTGAAGATTCCTGAATGGAAGTGGGATAGCATTTCCATGGATTTTGTGACGGGATTGCCGAGGACAGTGAAAGGTAATGATTCTATTTGGGTGATTGTGGATCGATTGACTAAGTCGGCGCATTTCTTGCCGATGAAGATTAATCACTCTTTAGAGAAGTTGGCAGAGTTGTATATTGAGGAGATAGTGAGGCTGCATGGTATTCCATCCAGTATTGTGTCTGATAGAGATCCCAGATTTACTTCTAGATTTTGGGAAAGTTTGCAGAAAGCGTTGGGAACTAAGTTGAGGTTGAGTTCAGCTTATCATCCTCAGACTGATGGTCAGACCGAAAGAACTATCCAATCCTTGGAGGATTTATTGAGAGCTTGTGTGTTGGAGCAGAGTGGTTCTTGGGATAGTTATTTGCCGTTGGTGGAGTTTACTTATAACAATAGTTTTCATGCTAGTATCGGTATGGCTCCATATGAAGCATTGTATGGTAGGAGGTGTAGAACTCCATTGTGTTGGTATGAATTAGGTGAGAGTGTTGTACTCGGACCTGAGATTGTGCAGCAGACGACTGAAAGGGTTAAGATGATTCAGGAGAAAATGAAGATTTCTCAGAGTCGTCAGAAGAGTTATCATGATAACAGGAGAAAGGCACTTGAGTTCCAAGAGGGAGATCATGTGTTCTTGAGAGTTACTCCGACGACGGGTGTGGGTAGAGCTTTAAAGTCTAAAAAGCTTACTCCGAGGTTTGTGGGTCCGTATCAGATTTGGAAGAGGGTTGGGGAAGTGGCGTATCGGATAGCTTTACCGCCGTCGCTTTCTAATCTGCATGATGTGTTTCATGTATCTCAGTTGAGAAAATATATTGCGGATCCTTCGCATGTTGTTCAGTTGGATGATATCCAGGTGAGGGATAATTTGACCGTTGAGGTGTTGCCAATTCGGATAGATGACCGAGAAGAGAAGACCCTGAGAGGTAAGAAGATTGCTCTAGTGAAAGTTGTTTGGGGAGGTCCAGCTGGTGAGAGCTTGACTTGGGAGCGTGAAGATCAGATGAAGGAGTCGTATCCGGCTCTATTTGCTTGAGGTATGTTTTCGAGGACGAAAACTCTTTTAGTGGGGGAGAGTTGTAACACTCCGATTAAAATAAGAGAATTATCTAATTGAGTTAATATTATTTTATTAATTTAATTAAATAAAGTTGATTTATTGGGAATTGTTATTATTATAGATGTTATTTATTTTAATAATAATTAAATAAATAAAATAAATGGAATATGAAGAGTGGAAGGGTAAAAGTGGAAATTGGATAAAAGAGGCCAAAGTGAGAACTCAGGTTGTTTTTCACGTGTTTTGCCTCAGAGTCAGAGAAAGGGGGAGAAACGCTGAAGAGAAAGAGAAGGAAGAGGAAAAGGCCAAAGAGTGCTCAGAGCTTCCTTCAATCCAAAGAGGTAAGGGGTCTGAACCTTATTAAACAATAATATGCTGAAAATGGGGAAATATTGGATGAACGAAATTGGGAATTTAATCGAAGGAATTCGTAGAAATTATATGCAATAATGTTAGGATTTGTGAAATCGAATAGGAGACTAATTGTATTAGATGATATGAGTGATTTTGTGCGAAATTTGGACTGTGGAAGGATGAATTTGGATAGATCTCGTAGCAGAGAAAGCCATTGCAGATCTGGAGATCTGGTTTCTGGTCATACGCGTATGGCACTAGGCAATACGCGTATGAGATTGCTGGTACGCGTATGGCACTAGGCAATACGCGTATGGATGAGGAAGATGATGTTTTGAACGTATTTTGGTCTCTGTTGGTACGCGTATGGGAATGTGATACGCGTAGCATACGCGTATGGACATGGGCAATACGCGTATGGATTTGGTCAGGCGTGGGCAATACGCGTATGAGCATAGGCAATACGCGTATGGGCAGACTTGTGGTCTTTCCTGGACTGTTGTTGTGCAGTTTTTGGTTGTTTAGGCTGAGCGAGGTAACTTAGCTGATGCATGGTATACGAGGGATCATTTCCCGCTGCTTTGAGTGGTATATATATTAGTAGGGTGTGCTAATACTGTGTTTGATTATGTGGCATGATGTGATGTGTTCTTGCGATAAAATGTATTAATGATGATGATAACATGACTATATGATGATGTTGTTGATATGTTGATTATGATGCATGTTTGGTGTGCATGCATTCATGAAAGGCCGATGCCTAGTGATGAACGGATTGAGTTCCAATGATGTTGTTGACTCCGGGCTTGTTGAGAGGCTTGGTTCCTTACGGGGAACTCGGATTCTATGGTGATGAATCTGGGAGTGGTGATCCTGTAGTTGGTCACAAAATGGGTATACCGAGTCGTGTTGAGTCATGCATGGGTGTGTGCATTGCATTTGAGATGTTGTTTTGTTGATGTTCCTGAGTATGTTGATCATGATAATTATGATGAGCTGTGTTGGTATATGTGGAATATATTTATGTTTATATTTCTGTCGTTATATTATTATTTAATAATGTAATTCTCACCCCTTCTGCATGTGTTTATGTTCATCTATGATGAGCAATGTGCAGATAAAGAGGAGTAGCTATTGTTGAGGTTTGAAGAATAAGTGTAGAGTTATTCTACAGAGTCGAGTCAAATGCTCTGGTCATGTGACATCGGGGTTATGGGATTCGATAGATAATTGGTTATTATTTACGTTGTTTATGATGACTAATATGTTGAGATGTTTTGTTGAGATAATGATGAAACATTTTTATGAATTGTTATGTGATGAATGATAATATTGTGCTGTTGTCCGCTGCGAAGTTTTAATAAAAATAAATAATATGTATTATGTTGTGATGCGATAAGTATTATGTTGTAAGTAATGTACACTCTTCTACATGTTGTACTCTGATAATCTATTTAAATATGTCGTTTGGGTAGAAGGGTGTTACACCATGAATACAACCAGCCACACTAAGGGCGCCTGAGTGAACAAGAATCCTATCCAACTTTAACTCCTGGGCCAGCTGTAGTCCCCATCTTATCACAAATGCTTCAACCATACTAGCATTAACGGAAGACACCAATCTTTTACAAGTGGCCCAAACCACATTCCTGTCATGATTCCTTACGCAACCCATCGACATCACTCCGCCAAGAAAGTTACCTGTATCCACCTATATGGAATGAAAACCCCTATCACACCAAGTTGTGTCTGCACTGACAACCAACTTCTTCATGAATTTCAGGCCCGGATTCACACGGTTATGCTCCGCGACCTGCTCCACTACTGCCTGCAATCACCTCAGGGCCAGAAAGATCATTCTTGAACACCCTTTGATTCCTAACGTTCCAAATTGACCATAAAGTTGTGCAAAATAGTTAGACTGAGAAGGGTTCTGCCATGTCTAGCCCAATTTCCAACCATTTGAGAAAGTACAAAGTATCTGGTACTCGATGCCTCAAAGGGGACACAAACCTCACAACTTTCGTGAAATTGCAGTAAGAAAAAGATGAGATGCGGGTTTAGGCCGTTGTTGACAGAATGGGAAAAGATTGTCAAGACACAAACCTTTCCTCTCCAAATTACACCTTATTGGAAGGATATTTTTCCCTAAACGCCATATGAAGTTCCTAATTCTTATCTGCACTAGAGCTTTCCACACTTTCTTCCACAAGCAATAAAAAGATCTCCTCGAAGGGACAACCATCATAGCAACCTCTCATCCTTCTCAAAATGCCAAATCAGATTATCTTCGGGCCTCCTAATAGACAAAAGTTTGTTGCACACTTGTTTAGCTTCTGTCAAACTGAATCAGAGGTTAACCAATCTCAGATTCCACCTACAAAGGTCATGGTCAATCAACTTCTCAACTCTTGCGTCTTTGAACAACCCTATAGGACCACAAAGAACTTTAAAACCTTGGTTTTATGGCAACCATTTGTCATCCCAAATATAAACTTTCTTACCATCTCCAATCCTCCATCTCGAACCCTTTATGACCAACTCTTTAGAGCTCCAGACACTACGCCAAGAAAAACTAGGAGCTTGCCCCAAACGAGCCTCACAGACTGAACAGTTTAGGTAGCACATACTTTTCCAAACCTTATAGAGCAGAGAAGATTCTTTGCTTTGTAGGCGCCAAATTTGTTTCTCTAGAAGGCTCAGATTGAAATCTACGACACCTCTAAAGCCCATTCCTATAATATGTTTGGCATCAGAAAGCTTGTCCCACGACATCCAGTGAACTTTCCTCTCCCCTTCTTTAGCTCCCCACCAGAATCTTGCCATAAGCCTTTCAATCTCTGAACATACACCTTTAGGATGTTTAAAGCTACTCATGATATAACTCGGGATAGCTTGTGCCACTACTTTAATTAGAACCTCTTTTCTTGCCTTTGATAAGAAACCCTCCTTCCAACCTTTCATCCTCTTCCAATTGCGCTCAACAACAAATGAGAACACTTCCTTTTTTGATCTTCCAAGGACAACTGGTAGACCTAGATATCTTGAGTGATCAATAACCGTTTTTTCTCCCATCCAGCTACAGATCATATCTTTGACTTCATCCCGCATGTTTCGACTAAAAGAGGCTTGCGACTTGTCAAGATTCACCATATGTCCCGAAGAATTAAGTTGAGAGAATATCCATCACTTTCCCAACTTACAACAAATTGACTTTAAAAAATAATAAGCTGCTATCTGCGAAGAACAAATGAGAGATACTAGGAGTTCTCCACGCCACCTGAATCCCATATATACTACCAACCATGACCTTCCTCTTCAGTAGCCCCGATAGAACATCTGCACAATAACAAATAGGTAAGAGGAGAGAGGGTCTCCTTGACGGAGGCCCCTCTTTGCGAAAAATATTTGGCCAGGTTACCATTGAGGAGAACTTGGTAGTGTAAGACCCCAATTTTGACCCTAAGATCCCTCATGGCATCATAACATTGCATTTGCATTGCCTCAAGGATCTTTAGTATCTTGGTTCCCTTTGCCTTTGGGTGGGACTCCTTGTGATTGGTTTGAGATCACCAAGCATGCTTGAATTATACATCATTGTTTCTCTTACTAACCAAAAGCACAAAAATGTGTCACTAACATCTTTTGTTTGAAGCTTGAGTATCATCCAAGACACTTTGTGGGTTCTATTTAGATGATCAGTCAACACAAGGGAATGGCTTGAGATACTTCCAACAGGTTCAAATGGGGTCTATTCGTCAGTCAAAACGTTAATCCTGAAGGAGCAAAAGTTTGTTCATGAACTGCCATGCTCGTTAGGCGAAGCCCACGTGTTTTAAAAAAAAAACAAAAAAACAAAATAAAAAAATAAAAAAATAAAAAAAATATAACATAAAATTTATGGACTTGAGCCTCTCTCATTTGAGCCCACAGGTCCACAAAAATCAGGTTATAAATTCAGAGTTTCAGTGAAACAAAAGGATTCTATTCCTATTACCCTGGCTGAGGAAAAAGATAGTGAGAGAAGAACCAACAGAGTTCAGAGCAACCTCCAGAGACTGAAGGGAACTCATCGGCAAAGAACCAATTCCCTCTCATATAAACCCTCAGATTGCTTTGCAAACCCAACCGGGCAATTCAATTTCATTCGACCTCTCTAGTCAGGTTTGCCTTATTCCCACTACTTTATGCTTTTAATTTGAATGCTCTGAGTGTATGAGGTATTATGGGTGAATTTGATACCCTTTTGATGCATGTGTTTGATAAGAGGTTTAGGCCTCCTACCCTTGGTTGCTTTTTGTGAATTTTAATGGCATGATTCATGTGGTTACATTTTGATTTGAGGGCAACTCTTGATTACCCTATCTTGTTTCTCTAACCTGTTTGTTGAGTTTTGTTTTGTGAGGGCTCATATGACTCTTGCAGAGATGGCTTGCCTGGTGTTCCACTTTATTTGTGGGATACCACCTGGAGGTTTATTCCGATTACATGTACTGACTCACTTTCTTTGATGGTGTTTAGCTTGGAAGAGTCTTTGGGTTTTTTATTTATCTAATTGCTGTTACTTCGGATCTTTATCCGTACGGTAGATCTCTCGATCCCTTTACTTTTCCCGCATGTTACCGATTTCTTAGGTTTCATATAGCCTCTCGTGGCATGTCATTTAAGGTAGCGCGGTTCCTTCATCTAGGACTGCCTTTTTGCATGAGCATCCCTAAACACCCCAAACTCATTGATTTTTCTTCTCCTAAGAACACGTTATCTCCTTCTACTACAGGCGAGTAAGTCTCTAAAGGTCGAGCATCCGGTAGATTGCGTAGTAACGTCGTTCACCCCAAAACACAACCCTTACCCCATAGGTGGTCGAACTACGTTTTGCTCTGATTTTCATCCCAGATGAGATACGTAGGCATAAGACGCTATGTGTTAGCGAGCACACTCCTCTTTAACCCATAGGTAGCCGAGCTACGAAGACTCTGATTCTCAGATTCAGATGAGATACGTATGCAGTGGATGCGACGTCCGTGCGAGTAATTTTCTTTTGACCCTTCTTTTAGTAAGTAGTACATTAGATAAACATACACGCTTTTCTCATCCCTTCAATCATGTTTGCACAAATAAATTTTTCATAAAAAAAACAACAACCTTTGCAACAAATGTGAAAAGGGCTCCCTAGGAGTACCTAGGATGCTTTGGGTGCGTAATACCTTCCCATTGCATAACCAACCCCCTTACCCAGATCTCTGACATTTTTACTAGTTTTTGATTCGATAAAACTTTTAGGTTTTTGTTCGCTTTCTAACCATTCCTTTGGATAAATAGAAGTGCGGTGGCGACTCGACTTTTATGATTTACCTTGGATTTAGTCAATATCTCTAATGGTAACGAATACCCCGCTACAGAAAAATGGCGACTCTGCTGGGGAACGAAACATCCTAGTGGGTTTCGCCTACCTTTCATTTTTGTTGTATTATATTGTATATTTGTTTTGTGACACATTTTTGTGCAATTTGGGATTACTGTATTGTATATAATGATTGAATTGTTTGAATATTAATTCCTTGTATGCTTGGTGATCTTTGTGAGATGAGTTCTATACCCGGACTCGAGTGCACTTAGGATAGGAGAATGGCATAATCTTGTCGACTTGTGTGGAGTTATTCCTTAGCAAGTTGACTTGCAAGTCCATTCACTTGGTGGAGGTTATGTTGGGATCAATAATGTCACACAAGTAAGTTGTGGTTACACATTACTCTTTCCAATATAGACCTTAGAAGCCAAGGACCTTAGTTTACCAAGCCCATCTTGGCCTATCTTTAGGATGTAGTGCGAAAGTCGTTCAAGTGTAAGATTTGATACGATTGTTACGCGATACTACACTCATAAGAGTCTCTCTTGAGAATATTTTCGGAATACGAGTAGTCGTTTCTCCAATAATATCCGAAAGATGGGATGATGACTATGGGAACCTCTTGTAGAACATGTTTGGCAGGTTTAAACCCTAGTACACTCCCTTTTGGGTGGTTCTTAACCTAACTCCATGCTCGTGACTTACAATAAACCCTTGATTCATGGTTGATCCGTTCATGAATCCTTAATATCAATGGAACTTGGGTGTTGATAAGGTGTAAACCATAATCCACCAAAATGGATGATTGATATTAAGGATAACATGATCCATCCCATGGCCTTTGTTTGGTATGCTTTGCTTGATCCTTGAGTGTGATTGTTGCATTCATGCATTCATGCACCCATTTGCATTCATATCATCAAAATAATAAGAAAATTTTCAAGGAACTTAAGAGGTGTATTTGCAAAATTTTCAGACATAGAAAGACAAAGAAGGAATACAAAGAAGTACAGCTTCAGGCAACCAGATTTGAAAGAGTTAAGGAATATGACATCCTATGTATTAGATCCTTTGGGTTTCAAGGCTCGTTTTGGGAAGCTTCTTCCTCTTCTGACTACTCAGGTGGATGAAGGATTGGTAAGTGTATTGGTGCAGTTTTATGATCCCTTGTACCGTTGCTTCACGTTTCCAGATTTCCAGCTTTTGCCTACCCTTGAGGAGTATGCTTACCTTGTGGGTATACCTATTCTAGACCAGTTGCCGTTCAGTGGCTTGGAGAGTATTCCTACTTCTCAAGAGATAGCAGACATGTTACACATAGATGAATCTCTGGTTGATGCTCATATGACTACCAAAGGGGGAATTCAAGGTCTCCCTTCCGAGTTCCTCATTGCTCAAGCTACTATGTATGGGAAGGCCATGAGTGAGGACGCCTTTGAGGCCATATTTGTACTTCTCATCTATGGGCTAGTATTATTCCCCAACATCGACAAGTTTGTGGATGTGAACGCTATTAGGATCTTCTCTACTCTTAATCCCGTTCCGACTCTGTTGGGCGATACCTACTTCTCTTTGCATATGAGGAATGCAAAGGATGGTGGCGCCATTGTATGTTGTTTGCCTCTATTGTATAAGTGGTTTATTTCTCACTTACCTCAGACGGTCGCTTTCAAGGAGAACAAGGAATGTCTACGGTGGTCCACGAGACTTATGTCTCTCACTAATGATGATATCTCTTGGTATAACCATGTGTATGATGGTGTGCAGATTATTGACTCTTGTGGCGAATTCTCCAATGTGCCTCTTCTTGGTACATGTGGTGGGATTAAATACAATCCTGTTCTAGCACGTCGGCAACTTGGGTTCCCCTTAAAGGATAAACCCAATAACATTATGTTAGAGGGTGTGTTCTTTCAGGATGGTAAAGATCCCCAAGGCTTGAAAGCTAGGATGGTCCGCGCTTGGCGCAAGATTCATGGGAAAGGAAGGAAAGAGTTGGGTCCTAAGAATTGCATCGCTTTGGAGCCTTACACTGTTTGGGTTAGGAAGAGGGCGTCTGAGTATCTCATGCCTTACGAGCATCCGAGACCTACACCTATGGTTATGGCTGGGCCTTCAACCCTCCCTAATCAAGGAGTAGAGGAGTTGAGAGACGAAGACCGTTCACGTGCCTGGATCCGTGAACGTGAAGAGTTGCTTCAGCAGATTAAGGAGAAGGATGCTTTGATTGAGTTTCTTGAGCATCAGGTTATTGATGACCCTGATGATGTATGGACTTCTCTACTTCCTCAGTCTTCTAAGTTCTGGAAGAGGAGGTATGATCGACTCGCCAAAGAGAAGGCAGATATGGAGGCAGCCTACGAGAGGGAGGTGAAGAGGCTTCGCGCATCTTATCTTCCTGTGTCCCGAGCTTTAGATGATTGTTTCTAGGGATCCATAGGACGATTATTTTCCTTTTCTCTTGTACATGATTGACGATGATGCACTTCTTTTCCCTGATATTATTTGATGAGATATTTCCATATGTGATAAAATGCTTAATATTTCCAAAATTTGCAAATAAAACTCTAAAGTTCCTTTGAAATAAAAAACAAATCATATGCACAAGCATTGCATGCATCATATGCATAAGCAGGTTTTGTTTCCGGTCCCTTGCCCTGTGGTCTAACTCTGTGTCCTTCATTTATTTTGAAGACAAGCTGACTCACCGGTACTACACTAGAGCCAACACTTCAAGACTGATGGATCACTTAGAGCAAGAGAACCGCGAGCTGAAAGAGGAAGTGGCCAGATTGACTGCCCTAATGGAGTCACTCATGGCTGCCCAGAGCCAGTCTTCTCCGACACCTTCAACTCCTCCCCAGAGGACAGTTATCTCCGAGATTGTCTCCTCTACTGTGCCCGCTGCCAGTGCACACTTTGTTCCAACAGCCATGCCAACCGGGTTCCCGTGGGGGATGCCTACCAATTTCATGCCTGAGGGTCCTGTTCCTACCTTTGCTTCTCTGCCGGCATCTAGCCCGGTCCTTGCCGTTCCTCCTCCTGTCGTGCATACTTTGCCCAGGGTAGACGACACCATCTATCATTCTGAGCCGTCTGAGGGTCCAGATGTTTATGAGAAGATGGATGCTATGAACGATCAATTTCTTGAGCTTCGCAAGGAATTGAAAACTCTCAGAGGGAAGGATCTTTTCGGCAAGTCTGCTGCTGAACTCTGCTTGGTTCCAAATGTGAAGATCCATGTGAAATTCAAGGTCCCTGATTTGAAAAGTACAAAGGAAATACTTGTCCTCTCAGCCACCTGGTCGTGTATGCCAGGAAGATGTCGACTCAAACCGATAATGACCAACTACTCATCCACTACTTTCAGGACAGTCTGTCCGGTGCTGCTTTGCGTTGGTACATGGGTTTAGACAGTGCGAACATCCGATCCTTCAATGATCTCGGCGAAGCCTTCGTCAAGCAGTACAAGTACAACGTGGATATGGCTCCCGATAGAGATCAATTGAGAGCCATGTCTTAGAAGGATAAAGAAACATTTAAGGAGTACGCCCAGAGGTGGCGAGAGGTGGCAGCACAGATCGTGCCTCCGCTAGAAGAGAAAGAGATGACTAAGATCTTTTTGAAGACTTTAAGTTCTTTTTATTATGAGCGGATGATTGCTAGCGCTCCTTCTGACTTCACCGAGATGGTAAATATGGGGATGCGTCTAGAAGAAGGGGTCTGTGAAGGACGGTTAACCAGAGAAGAAGGCTCTTCTGCCAAACGTTATGGGGCGTTTGCAAAGAAGAAAGATGGAGAGGCACATGCTGTGATCTCCCATGAGAAACCAAGAAGACCCTCTGTGAGGAGGAAGACTGTGCGTCCCGCCAGTAACCAGCACCAGGTGGCTCATATAGCACCTGTTTTCAGAGACAATCAACAATATCAGCAACATAGTAACAATCAGCAACTACATCCGCAATATCAGCAACAACAGCACCGACCGCAGCAGCAGGCCTACCAGCCTCGAAACAGTAATCAAACCAGCACGAGTTACGAGAGGAAAAGCGTCACCTTTGATCCTATTCCTATGACGTACGCAGAGTTATATCCCTCTTTGATAGAAAGGAAGCTGATTACTCCGAGAGACCCACCGGCTATACCTGCTAACCCCCAGTGGTGGTATAAGCCTGAGTTACATTGTGTTTACCATTCTGGTGCTCCCGGCCACGACGTGGAGAATTGTTACCCTTTGAAGACCAAGGTTCAAGACCTTGTGAGGTGTGGTATTTTATGTTTTGAGGACGTAGGCCCTAATGTGAAGAAGAACCCATTGCCCGAACATGGGAAATCTGTCAACATGGTCCAGGATTGCCCTGGAAAATACAAGGTCAAATATGTCAGTCATATTCAACAGTCTTTGGTCTAGATGCATCGTTTGTTGTGTGACTACAGTCATTATGAGCATGACCATGATAGATGCCGAGTCTGCTCTGTTAACCGATTGGGTTGTTGCTAGGTGCACAAGGATGTTCAGGAAATGCTGGACGAAGGAGTCATTGAGATCCTTCAAAAGAGGAATGTTGATGAAAATGAGCCTGAGGTCAATGTGATCTCCCCAGTGTTCCGAATACCCGAGCCTGTTATCATCAAGTACAATGGTAGTAAGCAGAAGGCTTCTCCCGCTCTGATCATTAAGCCTGCTGGTCCTGTGCCTTACTCCTCTGAAAAGGCAGTTCCCTATCGCTACAATGCCGTAGCAGTAGAGAATGGGAAAGAGGTCTCCTTTCCCTCTTCTTCTGTTGTGAATATTGCCGATGTTAGCGGTTTGACCCGTAGTGGCCGTGTATTTTCAGCACCGCCGAAGCCTCAAATTAATGCTGATTTTGTTGAACGCCCGATTGGGAACGTTGTGAATTCTTTGAATCCGGCACTTGCTGTTAAGCCCTCCTCCGTACTGAAAACTCCTACTTCTGTTGGCCCGAGTGGAAATGTGAAAGAAGACTGTGATGAGATGCTGAGACTCATCAAGAAAAGCGAGTACAATGTTGTAGACCAACTTCTACAAACGCCATCCAAGATATCCGTGTTATCATTACTTCTGAATTCAGAACCACATAGAGAGGCTCTGCAGAAGGTGTTGGATGTGGCATATGTAGATCACGATGTCACTTTGTAGCAATTCGATAGCATTGTTGCAAACATTACTGCTTGCAACAACCTGAGCTTTTGTGACTCTGATCTCCCTGAGGAGGGAAGAGACCACAACTTGGCTTTACACATATGAATTGCAAAGACGACGCCATGTCCAATGTGCTGGTGGACACTTGGTCATCATTGAACGTATTGCCAAAGTCCACTCTCTCAAAGCTATCATATCAAGGGCCTCCCATGAGGCAGAGTGGAGTAGTTGTGAAGGCTTTCGATGGGTCTCGCAAAACTGTGATTGGGGAAGTTGATCTCCCAATCAAGATCGGACCAAGTGATTTCCAGATTACCTTCCAGGTTATGGACATTCACCCATCGTATAGTTGTCTCTTAGGCAGACCATGGATTCACGCGGCAGGCGCCGTGACGTCCACCCTACACCAGAAATTGAAATTCGTGAAAAACAAGAAGCTGGTGGTGGTAGGGGGAGAAAGGGCTCTCCTAGTTAGCCATTTGTCTTCCTTCTCATATATAGATGCTGAGGATGAAGTTGGAACTCCTTTCCAAGCATTATCTATAGCCGAGCCTATTGAGAAGAGAACTCCTTCATTTACTTCCTATAGAGATGCGAAGTTGGCCATCGAGTGTGGTGCAACTGCTGGTTTGGGAAAAATGATCGAGTTAGAAGACAACGAGTCCCGGGCTGGCATAGGTTTTTCTTCTGGTACTTTCAACAAGCAAGGGTTATTCAAGAGTGGAGGTTTCATCCACACTGGTCTAGATGAGGAGGCTGCTGCCGTTTTAGAAGAAGATACAAAGGATTCTGGCAATTTCATCATCCCTGGAGGGGTATGCAACAATTGGGTCACTGTGGATATTCCAACTGTTATCCACAAGTCAACGTAATGATCACTTTGTTTAAAAACCCTTCTCCCATGCCAAAAGGAGGAGTGATGACATTGATGGCGCATAAGTACAATGATATTTTCATTCAATAAACTCATGTTAAATGTTTGTTTTTCCATTTATTTTCCCTTTTTGTTTTTGCATGAAATTGGTGATCACATAAAACCTCAAAATGGAATAAAATCAATCTTTTCATCTGCATAATGATTTGCCTTGTTTGAATTCTAAATCTTTTCATATCCAAAATCATTATGCAGGTTGATTTCTAAACCCATTGAACATAATGATCCAACACCATCTCCCAATTTTGAATTCCCTGTATTTGAGGCAGAGGAAGATGATGTTGAAGAGATTCCTGATGAGATCACCCAGCTACTTGAGCATGAAGAGAAGATCATTCAGCCGCATCTTGAGAATCTGGAAACAGTCAACTTGGGGTCTGAAGATTGTGTGCGAGAGGTAAAGATTGGGGCACTTCTGGAAGAATCTGTTAAGAAGGGGTTGATTAAGTTGCTACGAGAATACGTTGACGTCTTTGCCTGGTCATATGAAGACATGCCCAGTCGAGATACTGATATTGTGCAACATTTCCTACCTCTAAAGCCTGAGTGCATGCCTGTAAAGCAGAAGCTCAGAAGAACTCATCCTGATATGGCAGTGAAGATCAAAGAGGAAGTTCAGAAGCAAATTGATGCGGGGTTCCTGGTGACTTCTATATATCCTCAATGGGTGGCCAATATTGTGCCCGTGCCTAAGAAAGATGGAAAAGTCCGGATGTGTGTGGACTATAGAGACTTGAATAAAGCTAGTCCGAAAGATGATTTCCCTCTACCACACATTGATATGTTGGTAGATAATACAGCTAAATTCAATGTCTTCTCGTTTATGGATGGATTTTCCGGATATAATCAGATTAAAATGGCACCCGAGGATATGGAGAAGACAACATTCATCACACCTTGGGGAAGATTCTGTTATCGAGTGATGCCTTTCGGTTTGAAGAACGTCGGAGCCACGTATCAACGAGCTATGACCACCTTGTTTCATGATATGATGCACAAGGAGATTGAGGTATATGTTGACGATATGATTGCTAAGTCAAGAACGGAAGTTGAACATGTAGAGCATTTGTCGAAGCTTTTCCAGCATTTGAGAAAATATAAGCTTCGACTGAATCCCAACAAGTGTACATTTGGAGTCCGTTCTGGCAAGTTATTGGGCTTCATTGTTAGTGAAAAAGGTATTGAGGTTGATCCTACAAAGGTCAAAGCAATACAAGAGATGCCTGCGCCCAAAACTGAGAAGTAAGTCCGAGGTTTTCTTGGCCGCTTGAATTATATCTCCAGATTCATATCCCACATGACTGCCACATGTGCGCCTATATTCAAGCTCCTCCGGAAAGATCAGTCCTATGATTGGACCGAGGATTGCCAGAAAGCTTTCGACAGTATTAAAGAATATCTATCTGAGCCTCCGATTCTGTCTCCGCCTATAGAGGGAAGACCTTTGATCATGTATCTGACTGTTCTTGAAGACTCGATGGGTTGTGTCCTTGGTCAGCAAGACGAATCAGGGAAGAAGGAGTATGCTATTTACTACCTGAGTAAGAAGTTCACTGATTGTGAGTCTCGATACTCAATGCTTGAAAAGACATGCTGTGCTTTGGCTTGGGCTGCTAAGCGCTTACGCCAGTATATGATCAATCATACGACTTGGTTGATATCCAGAATGGATCCAATCAAGTACATCTTCGAGAATCCTGTTTTAACAGGGAGAATTGCCCGTTGGCAGATGTTGTTATCTGAGTATGATATTGAGTATCGAGCTCAGAAGGCTGTTAAAGGTAGTATCTTGGCTGACCATTTGGCACATCAGCCTATTGAAGATTATCAGTCAGTTCAGTATGACTTCCCAGATGAGGAGACTCTGTATTTAAAAATGAAAGATTGTGATGAACCCACACTTGATGAAGGGCCAGAGCCTGGTTCCAGATGGAGTATGGTATTTGATGGCGCGGTAAATCAATATGGAAATGGTATTGGGGCGGTAATCATTACGCCTCAGGGCACACATATTCCTTTTACAGCAAGGCTAACTTTCAAATGCATGAATAATATGGCTGAGTATGAGGCCTGTATTATGGGATTGGAGGAATGTATTGATCTAAGGATCAAGCATCTTGATGTATATGGTGATTCGGCCCTCGTTGTTAATCAGATTAAGGGTGAATGGGAAATGAATCAGCCTGGCCTAATTCCATACAGAGATTATGCGAGGAGGATTTCAACGTTCTTTACTGAGGTTGACTTCCATCATATTTCTCGAGATGAGAATCGGATGGCAGATGCTCTTGCTACGCTTGCTTCAATGATTGTGGTTAAATGGTGGAATGAAGTTCCCAATATCACCGTGACGCGCTTGGATAGACCAACTCATGTATTTGCGGTTGAAGAAGTAAAAGATGACAAGCCATGGTATTATGACATCAAGTGTTTCCTTCAGAACCAGGTTTATCCGCCTGGGGCATCCGTGAAAGACAGGAAGACTTTGAGGAGATTATCTGGCAGTTTCTACCTCAATGGTGAGGTGCTTTACAAGAGAAATGTTGACATGGTTCTGCTCAGATGCGTGGATAGACACGAAGCAGACCTGTTGATGACTGAGGTCCATGAGGGTTCATTTGGTACTCATTCCAATGGACATGCCATGGCTAGAAAGATGTTGAGAGCAGGCTACTATTGGCTGACAATGGAGTCTGACTGCTGCAAATTTGTGAAGAAATGCCACAAGTGTCAGATTTATGCTGATAAGATTCATATTCCCCAGACACTTTTGAATGTGATCTCATCACCGTGGCCTTTCTCCATGCGGGGAATTGACATGATTGGCATGATAGAGCCGAAAGCGTCTAATGGACACAGATTTATTCTCGTAGCAATTGATTACTTCACCAAGTGGGTTGAAGCGACATCGTATGCAAATGTGACCAGGAAGGTGGTCGTGAAGTTTATCAAGAATCAACTCATATGCCGATATGGTGTGCCAGATAAGATCATTACTGATAATGGATCTAACTTGAACAACAAAATGATGAAAGAGCTGTGTAGCGAGTTCAAGATTGCACATCATAATTCTTCTCCTTACAGACCCAAGATGAATGAGGCTGTTGAAGCTGCTAATAAGAACATTAAGAAAATTATCCAGAAGATGGTTGTTACGTACAAAGATTGGCATGAGATGTTGCCGTTCGCTTTGCATGGCTATCGTACATCTGTCCGCACTTCAACAGGGGCAACCCCTTTCTCTCTTGTTTATGGCATGGAGGCGGTACTCCCAGTAGAGGTGGAGATCCCATCAATGAGAGTCTTGATGGAGGCCAAGTTGACTGATGCTGAATGGGTTCAGAGTCGTTATGACCAGCTAAACTTGATTGAAGAGAAGAGATTGACTGCCATGTGCCACGGTCAGTTATATCAGCAAAGGATGAAGAAAGCTTTTGATAAGAAGGTCAAGCCTCGTGTGTTCCGAAAAGGTGACCTTGTGCTCAAGAAAGTTTTGTCCTTCGCGCCCGATTCCAGGGGCAAGTGGACTCCAAACTATGAAGGTCCATATGTTGTTAAGAGAGCCTTTTCAGGCGGCGCTTTGATACTTACAACTATGGATGGGGAGGATTTCACTCGTCCTGTGAATTCAGATGCAGTCAAGAAATACTTCGCCTAAAAGAATAAAAACTGAATAGCTCGCTAAGTTGAAAACCCGAAAGGGCGGCTTAGGCAAAAATGAGCGTCTCGGTGGATTGAAAACCCGAAAGGGCGATCCAGGCAAAAGTTAGAGACAAAAAAAAATATAATAATGATATATGTATCCCACTAGATTGAGTACCTCATCCTGGGGCAATCTAGGCAAAAATTAGGGATTTGGCAAGTAACTGCATCCTGACAAGACTTTGTTCTACAACTGTCGTCCGTCAGAGATCCTTGCTCATTATCAGCCAAAGCTTCAAATACATCGGATTCAGAATTGGTGGAGAAATGGTCATTATGTTCAATGTAGCCCTTTTCCAATATATATCACCAATTTCAAATTTGTAAAGATCTATGGAGTCTTGCCATTCGCAGACTACCATTCTATCAAATAAATTTGAGCCTTTTATCCAATTATTGGCACTCTTATCTGTTTCTATTCAACAAATGTTTTGCATGTTTTGATTAAGAAAATATCATTGTTTTAAACGATCAAATTTTTTATAATTTGTTTTTAAACAAAGTGAACATTCACAATGACGAAAGGATACTTAGGAGATTCTCAGTGCTCTCCCAAGGGTGGTACGATCCCCAACAGGGTAAGATTTTTGTCCATATTCCTGGCATGACTGTATCTCCTCCCTCCGGAACCCCTTGTGGTTTATCCTACCAAGTGGATTGCTTGTTGAGAGTCACCTCTCTTCCCTTCAGCAGAGTAGCAATCTTTCTTCCTCAGCAGCTTGGATCTCTTTGGGCAAGAGGGGTATTTGGTGGTTGATCCCGATAAATCCTTTATCTCCTCGGATAGATTCCCCAGTAGAGTTGTTGGTGTGGTGGACCTTGTCTGTGATAACTCTCGTCCCCAGCTGGAATGATTGATGATTCATCCCTTGCAGAGTTCTTTGCTTCCTGGTATCTCTGATCCCCAGCAGATTGGATACTCCCCGATGAACTTGGCTTTCTCTCTTGAGATGTAGTACCAGATGGTTGATTCCTGGACCTGGTTGTGTTAGATATGTCTGTCTGTCAGCATACATCATACATAAACCACACATATTCATGCATAATTATAACATTCAGATATTCATGTTGCATTCTTTGCCATATATCGTTGTTTGCTGTCTCCTGCTATTTGGTGATATACTTCCCCGAGCAGACGTGTGTGTCTGATCTCTCCATATAAAGTCAGCTCCATAGGCAGAAAGTGTCTATCCTTTCTTCCATATTCCCCATCGGGTTATATCCTCGTGGATGTCGATTGTTTTTGTTCCTTCCCGACACATATATTGGGATGGTTTTCCCCATTGAGTTATATCCTCACCGGGACAAGTCTTGATTTGGTGTGCCTATCTAGTTTGATCCTAGATCGGTCTCTTGAGATTCTCTTCCTGTTTCCCCGTGGTAAATGAATAATTGCTCAATAATTATTAATTATTATCCCCGGCGGAGTCTGTGTTTCTCTACCCTCATCCCGGTAGTTGTAAACCCTATTTCTTCCCTTTTTGCAGAGTAACTATTTTTGCTCATCTTTAATTGGTGACAGTTATCTTCATCCAATATTCGGTGATGATATCCCCTCATCTGCTTGGATAATTGCCCTGATTACGCAATTTATCCCCAGCGGGTCGTCTCTCGTCTACCTTGTTGTTGTTGGTAACGATTGTTTCTCCCCTGAATTGGTCATCATTATATACCTAGTTTCGGTATCCCGATGCCTTTTCTTTTCGGTCGATTTATCCTTTATTAACCCAGTAACCGGTTATGGATGATCGTCCATGCGAGTATATTATCTACGTTCTGACGGTAATAGATAGTATATCTCATGCACTCTCGGGTCTAAAGCCTTTTGTTCTTCCCCAGTTGAGTAAGATTCGTATCCCCTTTGTGGAGTCGAATATCCATCCTGTAATCGAGTTTGTTTTTGGATGATGAGTGTTTTGGGAATATTCCCCAATTCACGCCTTGGTTGGTCACCTATTATATGCCCAGTAACCGGTATCCCTGGTGTTCCTTCCTCTCTGCTCCCTATTATGACTTTTTGTCCCCTATGGAGTCAGAATCCCTGAGTTGAAGTATACCTTTTAGGTTTTCCTCAGACATTTTGAAGTTTTGATATCTCTCACCCTTATACCGGTCTTGGATATTCATCTCTTCCTGAGCATGTTGTATCTCTCACCCTCATACCTGGCGTTCAGATCACATGTCTCCTTGAGCTTATTAACCAATAACCGGTAATACCTCGTCCCGCTGCTTCCCCAGGAGTGTCCTTGTGGACATCCCCAGCGAAGTCCCTTAGTGGATTGTTTTCATCCGGATTTTATCCGAAGTATCCGCTGTGGATAGTTTTTTGCTGTATTGGCATATTCCCCAATACATGCATCTTCGAGTCAGCTCGAGTCTTTCCATTGGATCTTTTCCCTTTGGAATTCTGTTCCCCACGCTTTGAGTCGTGACCTGCGCGCGCATTTTTATCCCTTTTCTATCCCCAGGAGAGTCCCCAGGGTCTTGGTCCCATGGAGTGAATTGCTCATATGGATTATCAGTGGCTTCTGATTTCTTTGCTTTTGTGGACACATATCTCCACAGAGTGCTACCATTTTTCATACCTACATTTGCATCATGAGGTCTCTTAGGGACCAAGATTCGTCTCTTTGTTATTATTTAAGCCCATTTTACCCCGTCGAGACGAAGATTTTAACCTTCACTTCTCCGGCTAGAATGGCCTTAAATAGGGGCATCTGTAAGACCCCAATTTTGACCCTAAGATCCCTCATGGCATCATAACATTGCATTTGCATTGCCTCAAGGATCTTTAGTATCTTGGTTCCCTTTGCCTTTGGGTGGGACTCCTTGTGATTGGTTTGAGATCACCAAGCATGCTTGAATTATACATCATTGTTTCTCTTACTAACCAAAAGCACAAAAATGTGTCACTAACATCTTTTGTTTGAAGCTTGAGTATCATCCAAGACACTTTGTGGGTTCTATTTAGATGATCAGTCAACACAAGGGAATGACTTGAGATACTTCCAACAGGTTCAAATGGGGTCTATTCGTCAGTCAAAACGTTAATCGTGAAGGAGCAAAAGTTTGTTCATGAACTGCCATGCTCGCTAGGCGAAGCCCACATGTTTAAAAAAAACGAAAAATAAATAAATAAATAAATAAATAAAATATAACAGAATTTTTTTGGACTTGAGCCTCTCTCATTTGAGCCCACAGGTCCAAAAAAATCAGGTTATAAATTCAGAGTTTCAGTGAAACAAAAGGATTCTATTCCTATTACCCTGGCTGAGGAAAAAGATAGTGAGAGAAGAACCAACAGAGTTCAGAGCAACCTCCAGAGACTGAAGGAAACTCATCGGCAAAGAACCAATTCCCTCTCATATAAACCCTCAGATTACTTTGCAAACCCAACCGGGCAATTCAATTTCATTCGACCTCTCTAGTCAGGTTTACCTTATTCCCATTACTTTATGCTTTTAATTTGAATGCTCTGAGTGTATGAGGTATTATGGGTGAATTTGATACCCTTTTGATGCATGTGTTTGACAAGAGGTTTAGGCCTCCTACCCTTGGTTGCTTTTTGTGAGCTTTTTGTGAATTTTAATGGCATGATTCATGTGGTTACATTTTGATTTGGGGGAAACTCTTGATTACCCTATCTTGTTTCTCTAACCTGTTTGTTGAGTTTTGTTTTGTGAGGGCTCATATGACTCTTGCAGAGATGGCTTGCCTGGTGTTCCACTTTATTTGTGGGATACCACCTGGAGGTTTATTCCGATTACCTGTACTGACTCACTTTCTTTGATGGTGTTTAGGTTGGAAGAGTCTTTGGGTTTTTTATTTATCTAATTGCTGTTACTTCGGATCTTTATCCGTACGGTAGATCTCTCGATCCCTTTACTTTTCCCGCATGTTACCGATTTCTTAGGTTTCGTATAGCCTCTCGTGGCATGTCATTTAAGGTAGCGCGGTTCCTTCATCTAGGACTTCCTTTTTGCATGAGCATCCCTAAACACCCCACACTCATTGATTTTCTTCTCCTAAGAACACGTTATCTCCTTCTACTACAGGCGAGTAAGTCTCCAAAGGCCGAGCATCCGGTAGATTGCGTAGTAACGTCGTTCACCCCAAAACACAACCCTTACCCCATAGGTGGTCGAACTACGTTTTGCTCTGATTTTCATCCCAGATGAGATACGTAGGCATAAGACGCGATGTCTTAGCGAGCACACTCCTCTTTAACCCATAGGTAGCCGAGCTACGAAGACTCTGATTCTCAGATTCAGATGAGATACGTATGCAGTGGATGCGACGTCCGTGCGAGTCATTTTCTTTTGACCCTTCTTTTAGTAAGTAGTACATTAGATAAACATACACGCTTTTCTCATCCCTTCAATCATGTTTGCACAAATAAATTTTTCATAAAAAACAACAACAACCTTTGCAACAAATGTGAAAAGGGCTCCCTAGGAGTACCTAGGATGCTTTGGGTGCCTAATACCTTCCCATTGCATAACCAACCCCCTTACCCAGATCTCTGACATTTTTACTAGTTTTTGATTCGATAAAACTTTTAGGTTTTTGTTCGCTTTCTAACCATTCCTTTGGATAAATAGAAGTGCGGTGGCGACTCGACTTGTATGATTTACCTTGGATTTAGTCAATATCTCTAATGGTAACGAATACCCCGCTACAGGTAGGACACTGAAGAAATGCATCTTTTGATCAGGGAAACCATATTCTCCGCGAACCCCATAACACTCAACACCCTAACAACAAATCTCCATTCAACCCTATCATAAGCTTTAGCCATATCCAAATTAAGATCCATCACTCTTTTCATTCCTTTCTTCTTCTTCTTCTAGTGGAAACACTCCATTGCCACCAACGCATTATCCGAGACGAGCCTTCCACCCACAAGGGCACTTTGTTCCACATCAATCATTTCAGGAAGCAACATTTTGACCCTGTTAGTAATAGTTTTCATCACAAGATTCATCACCATGTTGCAAAGGCTAATAAGCCGAAACTCCTTTGGTGTCCCAGGCTTTTTACACTTAGGGATCAAGACAGTACAAGTCTGATTGAACTCTGAAAGATCCATCTCTGATTCAGGACTTACAACATCATATTCTTCACCCCCTTCCCCACAACATGCCAATAGTTTTGGAAAAATTAAGTTGGAAGTCCATCAGAACCCAATGCTTTCAAATGGTGCATTTGGAACAAAGCATCATCTATCTTTTTCTCCGTAAACTCCCCAATGCACCAAACCTTCTGGTCACCACTTAGTTTGTCTTTAACCACCTTGTAGGTTTCTTGAATGTTGGAAGGGTTGGAAGAATTGAATAACTTCGAGTAATACGACACCAAAATTTCCCACAACTCTCTTTTCCACTCCACCATTTACCTTTAGCATCTCTAAGCTTCCATATATAATTTGTTTTTCTCCTCTGATCCGCTTTGCCATGGAATTTTTTTGTGTTTCAGTCCCCGTCTTTTAACCACATCTCTTTGCTTCATTGTCTCCATATAACTTCCACAATTCTCAACAAGTTTTCTCTATAGGCCTCAAGAGATTTGTAAGTTTTCACATCATGTTCACTTGGATACCACCACTTCTCATCCTTTAGCAGCTCCTCAATCCTCCTTAGTTTAGATTTCACATTACACCCCATGTACTCCTTGAACTCTTCAATCATTCTGGTCATGGACTTTGCATAACAAGTTAAGTTAGTAGAATTCCAAAGGCCCCTCACAACTGCTTCACATCTCGTATCCCTGGCCCAAGAATCCAGAAACCTGAAAAGATGATGCTGCATATTCCTCTCTTTCTCCTGATTATTTTCAGTAAAATCCTTAGGGAAGCATGATCTGATCCATATCTAGGGATATGCAACACCTTAATAGGATCAAATCTTGCAATCCCCACCCGTAGAAAAACCTTTATCGAGGCGACACTGAATGTTATTAGCCCCCAATCTCCCATTATACCATGTAAGGGGTATCCTTCATACCCAAGGGCCTGTAGTCCACATGATTCAATTTCTTGCCTCCTCAATCTCCCATTACACTGAATGTTATTAGCCTCTAATATCTATTAAAGATGATTTAAAGCGTGGTTCAATTTTTGGAAGATATTTATTCTGAATCGTTTACTTGATAAGTTAGAATTGTGATTTATATCAAGTAACAATTTAATTTGATTTGTTCAAGATTCAAAATTTTGTCATGTGGACAGATGTCAAGACAAATATTCCATGATCTGTGAGACATCTTGTCTTCGTCTGGTTGCTTGGAGAGAAAGATAAATTGAAGTATATCTTTTCCTTTTAAGATTTTTTTCCCTTTCTGGTATATCATAGATATACCTGTGATAACTTGAGTTTATATTTGGAATAAATCTTGTTTTAGCAACATTGCATTTGGAGTGCTTATTTGTTCAAGATCAATCAAGTTTCTCAATCATCTTAATGAAGATTTGATTGATTATGTGTGTTGTTTGGGAGATATGATATGAATCAAATACAACAAGATTTATTTCGTTATAATCAAGTGACTCAATTTAGAAGTGATAGATTAAGATTGGAAATTAACATTGAAGATTGGTCATCTATGCTTTTTAGATTAATGATTTGTTTCCTTATGTGTACAATCATAAGATTGTTGAAATCTCACTTTCTAGAATAAGGAAAATTTTATCAGAATCAATTTACTCAAAATTTTATTTGAATATTTTTGATTTTATTCAAGAATTATCCAATCACGTTTTCAATCATCATAATGAGAGGTTGGATATTGCACTTTTGAGATTGCAGCCAAATTCATGAAGAAACCGCATTGGGATTTTGGAGCTGGATCGTTGCTATTATATAAAGAGTTCATCTCCTTTGTGAAAACTTAGACCTCAAGTGAAATTATCTAGTCATTTGGAGAATTTTGTTTTAGTTGAGTCTCTGTTTTCATTTGTATTGTGTACACTATATTCATGTAATTTAAATCTAAATTAGCGGGATAGAGTATTGAGGTGTACGATTATTATAACATACATCTCACATTGTTATAGTTGTCCAAATACTTGGGAGAGTTCTTGAGAGAGTGAAAGGTGTCTCAGATTCAGGGGATCCCTAATCGAATCTTCACGGGTAGTATTAGGAAAACAACACTGGACGAAGCGAGTTCAAATAAGACTAATAGAAATTTTGACTATTAAGAGTGGAGTCCCTTCTATAGGGAGACCTTAATAGAAATCCAAGGATAGTATTAGGAAAAAAGGCATTGGAATAGAAGGGTTCGACTAAGATAAATTTGTACTTCTGACTATTAAGATTGAATTTCATTTCTTGGGTTAACACCCTCAAGCTGTAGGTGATTTTTGCACTGATCTGGTTACCAATTATTGTGTTATTAATATTTTCCTATAACTCTATCTGCTATATAGTTATCTTGTCATACACATTGTGCCAGACATCATGTTTGACATCTTTCCGCCCGAAGAACAAAATTTCAACATGCCAAGTTATCCAAGAGTTTTTGGGGGTGAGACTCTGATGATTGCAAATGTCTTAACCAACGTATCCCTTTCAACTCCATTTAATGGTGATGTTCCAAATGATTTTGGATAGGTAAATATGAATCCTACAACCATTTGAATGTGTTTGGTTGTAGCGAATTTGTTCATGTTCCAAAATATGAGAGATCAAAACCCGACTCAAATTTGACATAATGAATCTTCTTGGGATATGTAAATGACGAATTCAGGTACATGTTTTATGATGTTATTGAGGAAAAGGTTATTAGAAGAAATGATGTTGTTTTCTTTGAAGACCATAATATTAAAGATATTCATAAGTGAGCTAAGCTTGTTGTTTATAGAGAATATTCAATCATCTTGGATCCAATTACTCTTATTGAGATTTACATGGGAGATAATAAAAGATATTGGAGATGCAGAAAATGAACCTTAAATTGACAATGATCAAACTAAAGAAGTAATAGATATTAGTACAGGCGATGATGATGATGGAGACATGTTTAAAGACTATGCAGATGAAGAGCAAGAGCCCTAATTAAGAAGGCTGATAAGTAAACATGAACCACAAACCAAATATCATGCAATAAAATTTGTGTTACTTAATGCAGAGTCTTATGAAAAGATATGATGGATAACCCTGAAGATAATTGGTCGAAAGATATGCAAGAATAAATGAAATTATTGCATGAAAACATGACATATAAGTTGATAGATTTATTGAAAGGTAAAAAATCACTAAAAATGGGTGTACAAGTTGAAGATTAAAGAGAATAACTCACCGCCCAAATTAAATACTAGATTACTTATAAAGGGCTTTAATTATAAGAAAGGATTGACTTTCAAGATATTTTTTTTCATATGTAGTAAATACGTCATCAATTAGGTAGTGCTTGGTTTCACTGCAAGTTTGAATCTAGACATGAAGTAACTAAATGTGAAAACTACATTTCTTCAAAGAGATTTAGAAGAAGAAATTTACTGGGAGCAACCAGAGGTATTCAAAGTTAAAGAAGAGTTAGTATGTTAGATGAAAAAGAGTCTTCATGGAATAAAGAAGGCATCGCATAAGTGGTATAAGAAGTATGATTCCTTCACGATTGAGCATGGACACCAAAGGACTTATTCTTGTTATTACTTATGATTGACAATATTTTATAGGCAACATGTGAAGAAATATATTCAACTAAGACGTGAGACATCCTGTCTCTATATGATCAAGATGATTCAATGAGAAAGAAACATGTTAAGCATAATATCCTTTACTCCGTGAGATATCTTGTCTCACTCTGGTTTGCTTTGCGTGCAAGCTGGTTTGAGTAATTCTCACACTTTTAAGGATTTGTTTCCTTTTATATATAATTAGGGATTTGACTTTTTGTGCATTTTTTTATTAAGAAATTTTTATTCAAAATCTATATTAGCAAGATTAAATTTTAGGAATTCTGATTTGTTCAATATTTAATCAATCAAAGTTTTACAATCAACATCATTGAAGATTGATTTCTTACGCTTTCGAAAGTTCTAGCCGCGTTAATAGACTAAAACCTAACAGGATTTGAATATGGACCATTGTTTCTATTTAAAGAGGCATTCTCCATTGTGAAGACTTAGACATTGGATTACTAAGCTAGGCATGTTAATTTATTTTAAGGCTCATGTTTGTTTTTGTTGCACCCCAAAATTTGCCCTCTATTTTTAACTCTAACCAATTTTTTGTTTCACATTCATTTGCATCATCTTCATAGCATAACATTTTTTTTCTGTCTTAATATTAGCCGGAATAATTTCTCGGAATTTACAAACAGACTGGTCAAATTAACTTTTTAACTGTGCCTAAAATTAGTCAACGAAAAAATGTCAAGTTTAAGTTTGCAAATTTCGGTAACATTAATCTGCGGTTCACGTAGTTTAATTTGACATGCTAAAAATATTTTTACGACTATTTTTGGTCATATGTTGATCAGTCTGAGCAGTTTAAACGGTCATAATTTTTATTTCAAAATCCGACCAAACGCTGTATTTTTCCGAGTCATTTATTTCGCGCTGATTATTTTGACGTGTTCATTTTATTTTTTCGAGCATTTTGGTGCCCGACTTTTATTTTTTTTTGAGTTTATTTATTTTTATATTGGGTCTAGAATAAATAAATAGGTTAATTAGTTTTTATTTTAATTTTAACTATTTTAATTATTTAACTTTATTCAGTTTTTAATTTAATATTGGGTTTCAAAATAAACTTAGGCCCATTATCATTAACCTAATTTGTTCCTATATATATTTACTAGCATGACTGATAGAGGGAGGCAAAAAAGACAGAACAAAAAAGAGAAACTGAGAGCGGCTGATCTATACTATCGTACACACAGTTTGGTAATAGTTTATATATGATATATACTTTATCTATTTTTTTGATATGTTTGTTACTGTGTTTCAAATACATGTTCATATGTGTGACTGTGTTATGTATTCCAGATACATGCGGTTTGGTTAAATATATCAGGATATTGCCGTTTTGCTTTTTTATGCACATAAGTATAACATGTATAATAATTTGGTTCATTGTATTATGTATTTGATGTGTTTGTTTTTATATAAGTTTTACATGTCTCATAATATATAATATAATATAATAATAATTTTGTTGTTAATAAAAATGCATATGGATCATATAATATATAATTTATAATATGTAACTAGTGTGTTAAATATATATATATATATATTTCTATTTTATGTTATAGTTTGATTATGTTTTCGGATCGGATCGTGTCAATACGCCATTTTCACATATACGTGTATGAGGCGTGACATTTGTGTTATCCGATCCAGTTGCGATGATCACAATTTTGCGCTAGCAACGCCGTTGTTTTTTTTAATTCATATTTTTTTTATACATATATTTAGATCTGCACATTTTTTTTCATAACTAACTACCCTGATTTTTCCTAAACCCTGACAATTTCGCCACAAACTTTAAATTTCAAACCTAAAACTTTAACCGTGTTATTTCCTCTAAACCATAAACCTTTTCTTAAACCTTCACAAACCTTATTATTATTTCCTATTTTCGCTCATATTTATGTTATTCATACACTGTAACTGCTTCGCCCTTGTAATATTTTAAGTTTTAACTTGTAATATTTTCAGTTTTACTTTTCGCCATCTTTATTATGTAACTGCACCAAAGCGTTGTAATAATTAGGGTTTTATTTTCTGCCATTTATTTTCTGCCATTTTATTTTTCTGCCATTTAAATTCCTGCCATTGATCCTATATTAACTGCGTGGTTTAGTAATGTAGGGCGTGAAAACCTACTAAATTAATTATTTAATATTTTTCTATAACCTTTATATTTTTTGTAAATAAATAATAAATACTAACTATTTTAATAACTTTTTTTTTATTACTTACTTATAATAATAAATCCTTATATATTTTGTAAATAAAATCTAATTGACCATTTTTCTAATTGAATAAATAATAATAAACCTATTAATCTAATAATTTGATATTTTCTATAATCTTTATTTATTTTGTAAATAACTAACTTAATATTTTTCATATAACTCTTTTATTTTATAATTTGTACATTAATGTATTTTAAATTCTTTTATTATTACTAATTTATTTTAAACTCATATTTTTCTAATAACTTCTAAAAAATCTAACTTGTTTAACCTAAAATAATTTCTTTTAAAATTCTAACCTTTTTATTATCACTTTATTATTATTGTTATTTTATTATTGGTTTATTACCATTGTTTATTTATTATTTTATTATTATTTGCTTTTATCTATTCTATTTTTGCTTCATTATTTTCCTTATTTTAATTTTGTTTTATTTATAATATTAGGAACAAATGTATAGGTTGTAAATTTATTCTTTCTCGCCTGATTATTATGTATCTGTCCCATAGCCATGTAATAGTTTAGGAATTTATTTTTCTTGCTTTTATTTTTGTAAATATTTATTGCGTGGTTAGTAATTTAGGGAGTGCAAAAAACTAACTGTAAATAATTGAACTTAGAAAATTAAATTCAAGACAAATATCTGAAAAATAACACTCACACACGTAAGTCGATCTTTGATCGCCATCTGTACTTCCTAGGGTATTCCTCTTGGTTGCCTTCTTTAAATGGTCAAGTCCCTCGAAAATAGGGGTGTCTTAAGCAAAGTCCCTTCAAACAGAAAAATCATCAAGTCCCTATAAACTTAAAATATCAAGTCCCTACGAGGTTGCCTACGATATAATGATCTTGTCCCTTCGGTAAATATGATGATAGTCCCTACGAGTTGCTAAAGACACCCCTTATGTTGCCTTCATTGACCATACGATGACCCTACGCCCGTCCCTTAAACACATCCAAGGTAATGACTACCTATTCCTTAATAATAGGGACAGTCTTACCATTGAAAGAATACACGAGAACACAAAAGACTTAATCTAGGGTAGGTATCTCATAGTTACTTGCTCACACTTTTCAAAATTACTTTTACACCTCACAATTTCTAAACTAGGCTTTGTATACACCCATACGAGGGTCATTACAAAGTACTTAAAGAAATTTTTCTAATCACACACTACACTCTTGCAAACAAACAAAGTGAGCTAAGTAACTAAGAGCCCATGGATAACCATGGATATAAAGGGTGCTAATACCTTCCCTTTGTATAACCTACTCCCCGAACTCAAAATCTTTTTAAGATCTTTCCTGTTCTTTTATGTCCTTTCCTTTTGGATAAGATAAAAGTCGGTGGCGACTCTTGCTATCCGCAACATTTAACTAAAGTCAGTTCTCCCACCGTGTTACAGAACTGGCGACTCTGCTGGGGACTTAATAAAAGAGGGGTACCCTTAGGAATTAGATCACTTTAAAATTGTTTGCCTTGTTTGCTTTATACTTATCTGTTGGGTGCTCTTATGTGTGAAAGACCCTAACCCGGATCTAGTGTACCTTAGGTAAATGGCAATAGACCAAGGAAACTGTACGGCGTATATCGATATGGTTGATCTGGTGGCCATAGTTAGTGTGACTTCTTGGTTGGTGCTTATGTTCCTTAAGCAAGTTGAGGATAATATGAGACTGCCATATGTTGTCAATACACTAACTGACTTTTAGAACCCTAGTCATCCCATCTTGGCCTTTAGAAAGTAGTGAGATAACCGACTTTGGTGAAGACTGAAGTTGGTTGATACTCGATACTACACTCATTGAGATCCTAAACTTTGAGGGTTTTGGTTGGCAAGTAAGTTGCCTACTGAACAACCACCCTTGTGAAGGATCAATGATTTTGAGATCCCTTAGAACCTGGTTACTTTTGTAGGACAGGATGAATCAACTAAACTTCAGGGGAGGGTACTTACCTTTAAACCTCATGCAAGCCTTCAAACCTAGGGCTATTGTGTGACTTGTTTGTGTGTGCCACATGTTTGTGATTAAGCATAACATCATAGCATCATCATGCATCATAAGCATAGCATTTTCACTAACCATTTCAAGGACCAAAGGATTTATCTTTGTTCTTTGTTGCAGGTCATGGCTTCTGCTCGTAGGAATACTATCCGGATCAACTTTGTAGGAATACCTCCTAAGCTTAAGGAATTGGTCTCTCAAGTTTCTGAAAACTTCCAGTTCATCAAGAGGCATGGTCACCTACTGGATCTAGTCACTTCAGGGTTCAATGAAGACATGATGAGTGTCCTGTTTCAGTTCTTTGACCCTAAACATCATTGCTTCACATTTCCCGACTATCAGCTGGTTCCTACAATGGAAGAGTTCTCCAAGCTTCTGGGTATACCCATTCTTGATCAGAAACCCTTCACAGGCTTGGAAAAAGAGCCTAAACCTGAAGTCATTGCTGCAGCCTTACATTTAAAGAAATTAGACATTGTCCTAGAAACAAGGAGTGGAGTTAAGGGTATTCTTGTTAAGGTATTGATGGAGAAAGCTCAAGTATTCCTGAAGGCTATGAGTTATGATGCTTTTGAGGAGATCTTAGCCCTATTGATTTATGGCTTAGTACTGTTCCCCAATCCAGACCAGTTCATAGACGTACACGCCATCAACATATTTCTGACTCGCAATCCCGTGCCTACATTACTTGGAGACATCTTACACTCTCTTCATACCCGTACTACGAAGGCACGAGGAACTCTGATGTGTTGCATACCTCTATTATCTAGGTGGTTTATTTCTCACCTTCCTCGATCAGTGATGAAGAATGAACAAGGGTTCAGGTGGTCCAAGAGGATTATGTCACTTTCTCATTCAGATATTCATTGGTGCTTTAGATCTATGGAGAATGTTACCATCATTGACCATTGTGGGGAGTTCCCTAATGTGCCACTCCTTGGCATAAGAGGGGGCATTACCTACAACCCTTCTTTAGCTCTACGCCAGTTTGGTTACGCTCAGACTGATGGTCCTCATGACATGCTTATTCAGGGTATTGTGTTCGACTACGACAACGATCTTCAAGGTTACCGTCAAAGGTTCATACGAGCATGGGGTAAAGTGAACAAGGTTGACAACAAGACTCTGGAACCCAAGTACACTATTCCTATGGAACCATATCTCAGATGGGTACGATCTCGTGCTCAGACTCTTATGATGCCATATCCTGCTATCCTGCCAGTTACCATGGAGCCTGTTGCTGAAGGAGATATTTCTTACATCATTCTTCATCCAGACATGCCCACTGACATGGAAGAGTTACAGAGGTCCTGGATCTAGTTGAAGGAGCAAAGAGATACTTTTGAGACTCATTACAAGGCAAGTCAGGAAAGAATCCTGGAGCTAACAAAACAACTTCACGAGGAGCGGAATCTCAACTCATACCTCAACACAAAGAGGAAACGTCCATGGGAGACTTAAAACCCCATTTTTTGTATTCATTTCATTTTTATTGTAAGCCCAAGGGGCAAACGAGTTTATTACTAATAAAAGTTTACTTTTTGGTGGTTTAAACAAATTTAAATCCTACGGTCCTTGAAAACATTGCATAAGCATCTACATACCATATTATTGCATCACAGGTTTCTTATGAACAGGTATCTTATCTTCTCGCTGTTTACCTCAGCAGAAATGGCTCTTGAACAGACTGTCAAAGATCTCCAGGCTCAGAATGCACAATTCCAAGAGTTGATTCTGAACTTGTCCAAGGGGCAAGATGAGTTGAAGACATTGCTGGCTAAGAAGAAGAAGAAGACTAGAAGATCAGGAGGCCTTATCAATCTGGGAAGAAGATTCAGAGGCCCTATCAAGACAAAGGAACAGGTTGATGATTATGAGTCTGAAAATTCTGAGAAAGAGGGAGGTAATCTCCATGATACTGTGGGAGATTCTGATTCTGAAGCAAATTATTATCATGATCCTAATGAAGATAAGTACAAGATGCTGGTGGATAGAATGAATGCTATGGAGTTACAAAAATCTTCTGGGCTGGATTTTGAAGATCTGAGTTTAATATCTGGAGTGGTTATACCTATTGGTTTCAAGGTTCCTGCTTTTGTGGTGTATGATGGTGTCTCATGTCCCAAGCTGCATTTAAGATCCTATGTCCGGAGGATTCAACCACATACTGCTGATAAGAAGTTATGGATTCATTTCTTCCAAGAGAGCTTGTCTGGAGCTCAATTGGAATGGTACTATAAATTGGAGAGTGTCAATATCCGTGATTGGAATGATCTTGCTGAGGCCTTCTACAGGAAATACCAATACAATGCTGATTTAGCACCTACTCGCATGCAGCTACAAAGCATGTCAATGGGTGCTAAGGAGAATTTCAAGGAGTATGCCCAGAAATGGAGAGACCTGGCTGGCAGAGTTCAACCTCCTCTGACTGACAGGGAGCTAGTGGATATGTTTATGAGTACGCTGAATAGTCCTTTCTATAGTCACCTCATTGAAAGCTCATCATCTGGTTTCACTGAGCTGATAATGACTGGAGAGCGTGTGGAAAGTGGCATAAAAAGTGGTAAGATACAGGTGGGTGCCTCTTCATCAAGCACTGCAAAGAAGCCCCCTAGTGGAAAGAAGGAGTCTAATGCTGTGTATGGTCAACCTGGCCGCAACAGAAGTCACCAATCCGTAGGAGCAGTTCACATTTCTAATCCTACTCCTGCAACACCAGAGCTACCACAGAGTAATCAACAGAAGCCTAGAAGATAATTCACCAAGATCAACATGTCACTGGCCCAAGCCTTGCAACACATGTTGAAAGGGGAACTCATTACTTTGAAGGACCCTCCTCAAAATCCTAATACTTCCTCTCCTCGGTACAATCCTAATGCACGATGTGCCTATCATTCTAATTGTCCGGGACATGACACCAACAATTGCTGGGTGCTGAAAAATAAGATTCAAGATATGATTGAAGCTGGGGAGATTGAATTTGACCCTCCTGGGACTCCAAATGTGATTACTGCTCCCATGCCCAATCATGAGAAGACTGTTAATGCTGTTGATGAAGTTTCATATGTTTCCTCAGTAGCAGATGTGACTACTCCCTTATCTATTATCAAGAAGAAGCTGGTGCAGGCTGGATTCTTTCCAGGTTGCAACGAAGACTGTTTTTATTGTGCCTACAAACCTGATAGCTGCTGGAAGTTGAAAGATGGTATTCAACGCCTCATGGACAATTACACTATATTGTTTGAGAGAACTCCTTCTGTAGAAAGTATGTGTGAACACCTAACTCGAGGTAAGAAGTTTGAAGATGTGGATATGGTTGATAAAGTGCCAGTGAAGATTACCTCCAAAGGCCCTGTCAAGATCACTTCCAAGGGTCCTATCAAAATTACTGCTGAAGGCCTGGTGAAGACTGTTGCTGAAGTTAGAGTGCCTCCCATGATTATTACCACTCCTGGCCCTATTCCTTATACTTCTGATAAAGCTATACCCTGGAATTACGGTTCTGATGTTTATATCCATGGTGTTAAGCGGGAACCTTTGACTGATACACCTGTTACTGATGATAACCTTGATGTTGATAATATTGCTGGATCTAGTAAGATCACCAGAAGTGGAAGAATTTTCTCTCCTCCAGCTACCTCAAAAAATACAGTTCTTCCAACTACTACCTCCACTTCTGAGCCAAGTACTGATGCTCGAGGCAAAGGTCCTGTGGTTGAACCTGTGCAAGCTGAAGCACCGACTGCTGAAAATCTCTCTAAACAGATGGAAGAAGTGCTGAAGATCATTCGTAAGAGTGATTATGATATTGTTGACCAGTTGGGGCATACTCCCTCCAAAATTTCCATGTTGTCTTTGTTGCTGTGTTCTGAGGCTCATGCTAAAGCCTTGATCAAATTCTTAAGGACTACTCATGTACCAAATGAAATTTCTGTGGATCAATTTGAAAATTGTGTTGCACATCTGACTTATGATAATGGGTTAGGTTTTTCTGATGCTGACTTGACTCCTGCCAAAAGAAACCATAACAGAGCTTTACATATCTCCATTGAATGTAGGGGCACTACCTTGTCTCATGTGTTGATAGACAATGGCTCTTCATTGAATGTACTTCCCAAAGAGGTTCTGAACAAGCTCAGTCCTGAAGATGCTGTGTTAAGATCAAGTAATATAGTGGTGAGAGCCTTTGATGGTTCAAGAAGAGTGGTGCATGGAGAAATAGATCTCCCGATCAAAGTAGGCTCTCAAGTCTTCGATTCTACCTTCTATGTAATGGATATTCGTCCTGCGTACTCTTGTTTGCTTGGGCGCCCCTGGATCCACGGGGCAGGTGCTGTGACCTCCACTCTACATCAGAAGTTGAGATATCCAGTGAAGGGAAAGATCGTAACTGTTTATGGAGAGGAAGAATATATGGTCAGTCATGTGAATACATTTAAGTATGTTGAAGTGGAAGGTGAATATGTTGAGACTCCTTGCCAGACATTTGAAGTAGTTCCTTGGGCCGTTCCGGCTACTGAAGCTCCTCCTGTGGTTAAAAGAGTTCCTGTGGTTACCAGAGTACCTCCTACAATGGCTTCCCTCAAAGATGCTAGAGCTGTGGTTGAAGAAGGTGGTTGTACTATTTGGGGTCAGCTTCCCGACATTCCTTACAAGTCTGACAAGTTTGGTTTGGGTTTCACTGCAGAGTCCCAGAAGGCTGTTCGTCATGCTCGTGCTGTTCGTATCACCAATCCAGGGAACATGAAAGATCAAATCAATGCTGTGGGTGACTATAATGAAGACTACAATCTGGATAACTGGATTTTTCCTACTGTGGGTGATGGGCTCAACAATTGGAAGACTGAAGACGTTATTCCTATCTCCTTTAGTCAGGAGTAAATACTATTACTGTGTTGTTATTTTTAAGTTTGAACAATTAAACTTTTAAGCCTTGTGCCTTACCCGGGGCACAATGGTATGCTTGTTTCGGGATGTCATTTCATTTGCATACTTCATTCATTAAAAATCAATGGACGTTTCGTTTTCGTAAATATTGGGCTCTTTGTTTTTCTTTTATTTTATTTTCATCAGCTATGTGTTCTTACACACACCCACATCACTAAAATGCAGATCCTCATCCACTCTGGATCCTGTTGATAACAGTTCTACTATTGCCAATTATAATTTCGAGAATCCGATCTATCAAGCTGAAGATGGAAAGGATGAAGATTGTGAAGTACCTGTAGAGCTTGCTAGGTTATTACAACAAGAAGAGAAAGCTATACAGCCACATGAAGAGCCAATCGAAGTTGTGAATCTGGGAACTGAAGAAAACAAGAAAGAGGTCAAGATAGGAGCTGAATTAGAAGATGGTGTCAAGAGCAGATTAATTCAAATGTTACGTGATTATGTGGAAATATTTGCTTGGTCCTATGAAGATATGCCAGGGTTGGATACGGACATTGTGGTTCACCGTTTACCGGTAAAAGAAGATTGTCGTCCAAAGAAGCAGAAGGTTCGTCGCATGCGTCCTGAAATGTCAGAAAAGATTAAAGCAGAGGTAATGAAACAATTTGATGCAGGGTTCTTAGCTGTGACTTCTTATCCTCAATGGGTTGCAAATGTGGTACCGGTACCTAAGAAAGATGGTAAAGTACGTATGTGTGTAGACTACAGGGACTTGAATAAGGTCAGCCCCAAAGATGACTTTCCACTGCCTCATATTGATGTTCTGGTAGACAACACGGCTCAGCATAAAGTATTCTCTTTCATGGATGGTTTCTCTGGTTACAATCAAATCAAGATGGCACCTGAAGATATGGAGAAGACTACATTTGTTACACAGTGGGGTACCTTTTGCTATAAAGTGATGCCATTTGGTTTGAAGAATGCCGGGGCAACATATCAGCGTGTTATGGTGGCTTTGTTTCACGATATGATTCATCATGAGATAGAGGTATATGTGGATGATATGATAGCCAGGTCCCAGAATGAAGAGCAACACCTTGATCATCTGCATAAGTTGTTTGAAAGGTTGAAGAAATACAAATTGAGATTGAACCCAAACAAGTGTACTTTTGGAGTTAGGTCTGGTAAACTCCTGGGTTCCATTGTCAGTGGAAAAGGTATTGAAGTAGACCCTGCAAAAGTGAAAGCTATACAAGAGATGCCAGCTCCCCGTACTGAGAAGGAAGTTAGAGGTTTCTTGGGACGATTGAATTACATTGCAAGATTTATTTCCCAATTAACTGCTACCTGTGAACCAATCTTCAAGTTGTTAAAGAAAAATCAGGTAATGGAGTGGAATGATGAGTGCCAGACAGCCTTTGATGAAATCAAGAGATATCTCCTAGAACCTCATATTTTGATGCCACCAGTTGATGGAAGACCCTTGATTATGTACTTAACAGTATTAGACAACTCAATGGGGTGTGTGTTGGGGCAACATGACGAGTCTGGTCGAAAAGAACAGGCAATATACTACCTTAGCAAAAAGTTTACCGACTGTGAAACAAGATACTCACTGCTCGAGAAAACTTGCTGCGCTTTGGCATGGGCTGCTCGCCGACTAAGACAGTATATGTTGACTCATACTACCTTATTGATTTCGAAGATGGATCTAATCAAGTACATATTCGAGAAACCTGCTCTCTCCGGACGAATAGCGAGATGGCAAATGATCTTAACAGAATATGATATACAGTACACTACTCAGAAGGCCATTAAAGGAAGTGTTGTAGCTGATCATTTGGCTCATCAGGCAGTGGATGATTATCAGTCAATGAGTTTTGAATTCCCCGATGAAGACATTATGATTATTACCAAAGAACCTGGACAATATGACGAACCTGAATAAGGATCCCGATGGACTATGGTTTTTGATGGAGCTTCTAATGCACTTGGTAATGGTGTTGGTGTTGTGATCATTTCCCCTGAAGGTTGTCATACCCCGATTACTGCAAGAATTTGTTTCTATTGTACCAATAACATGGCTGAGTATGAGGCATGTATCCTGGGCATCAAAGCTGCCATCGATATGAAAATTCAGTTCCTGGACGTATATGGAGATTCAGCCCTAGTAGTGAGTCAGATTAAAGGAGATTGGGATACCAAGCATGAAAATCTTATTCCCTACAGAGAGCATGTGCTGTCTTTGATCCCACATTTTGAAGAGATTACCTTTGGACACATTCCACGAGGAGAGAATCAGTTGGCAGATGCATTAGCCACCATGGCATCTATGTTTGAGATTAGCTGGGATGATGAAGCTCCCAAGATTACTATTGATAGATTTGAGAAGCCTGCATACTGCAATGAGATTGATACTGAAGGAGGAGAGGAAAAGCCTTGGTTCTATGAAGTAAAAAGATATCTTGAAACTCAGGAGTTCCCTGAAGGGGCATCTGTCAAAGATAAGAAGTTTCTGAGGAGGTTTTCTGCTAAGTTCTTCTTGAGTAATGGAATTTTGTACAAACGCAATCATGATTCAACTTTGCTTCGTTGTGTGGATAAGAAGGAAGCAACAGAGATTATGGAAGACATGCATGATGGGATTTTTGGCACTCATTCTAGTGGTCATACTATGACAAAGAAGATATTGAGAGCAGGATACTATTGGTCTACCATGGAAGCTGACTGCTATCAACATTCCAGGACATGTCACAAGTGTCAAATCTATGCTGATAAAGTGCATATACCTCCGGCTCCATTAAATGTGTTGACTGCTCCTTGGCCTTTTGCCATGTGGGGCATTGATATGATTGGTGAGATCAAGCCTACTGCTTCTAATGGGCATCGTTTCATCCTAGTTGCTATTGATTACTTTACAAAGTGGGTAGAGGCAGCCTCATTCGCATCTGTTACCAAGAATGTTGTGGCTCGATTCATTAAGAATAATCTCATATGTAGGTATGGCATCCCTGAAAGGATTATCACAGACAATGGCTCTAATCTGAACAATACCATGATTACTGATCTCTGCATGCAGTTCAAGATTAAGCATCACAACTCTTCTCCGTATCGTCCGAAGATGAATGGGGCAGTAGAAGCTGCTAATAAGAACATTAAGAAGATTCTACAGAAGATGACTGTTACTTACAAGGATTGGCACGAGATGTTACCATTTGCTCTTCATGGTTATCGTACTACAATACGTACTTCAACAGGGGCAACCCCATTCTCCTTAGTCTATGGTATGGAAGCAGTTCTGCCCATTGAAGTTCAGATCCCTTCCTTAAGAATCATGAAGGATGCAGGCTTGGATGAAGATGAGTGGATTCAGACTCGACTCGACCAGATAAATTTGATTGATGAGAAGAGGTTGGCAGCTGTTTGTCATGGTCAGATGTACCAGAAACGGATGATCAAAGCTTTCAATAAGAAGGTTAAGCCAAAGGTATATCAGGCTGGTGACTTGGTAATCAAGCGTATCATACTACCACAGGGTGATCCTAGGGGCAAATGGACTCCTACATATGAAGGACCATTTGTGGTCAAAAGAGTATTCTCAGGAGGTGCCATGATGCTTACTACTATGGATGGTGAAGACTTTCCACAGCCTGTAAACGCAGACATAGTTAAAAAATACTACGCATAAAAAGAGACCCGCTAGGTTGACTGGCCTAGGCAAAAATAAGGGCATCCCGGCAAACCAAAAGGGTTCGGGCAAAAATTAGGGATATATATAATAAAAAAAATGTACACCCGGCAAGTCGAAAACCTGAAAAGGCGGCTTGGGCAAAAAAGGGTATCCCGGTGGATTGAAAACCTGAAAGGGCAATCCAGGCAAAAGTTAGGGATTAAAGCGTATGACTATGTCTCGTTTGGATCACTCATGTAACTTCAACTGATGGTGCTACCTAAATCAAGTTCAAACAGATAAAGATCAATCCAATCGTTTCTGTCTCAACAGCAGAAGATGAGATATTTGAAGATAATGGCAATAGTAGAATTGAAACTCAATAGGATCATTTTTCACATAGCTGTTTTCTTTGTTTTATAAAAAATTTACGACGAATTCCTCTTACTAGGATTTCTGTCTCCTTGTACAAACTTGCCTATGTATAGGTCACTTTGTGATATAAATAAAATTTCATCTTTGAATCCAGATTTACTTTTACTCTATTTACATAAGCGAAAACGTCCATTGGTTGTGTTTGAATGTATGTATGCTTTTGAATACGATTGATGTTTACCAGAAATGCATAAAATGCAGTAATAGTATTTACTAAGGACGAACGAGGGTAGTAGTTCAACGAAGCTTCGCCGATTCATCCCCACTACAAATCCCCACTAGACAAATCTATCTTTATAGATGCTTCGAATTACGTCTCTCCTTGAATTTATGTCCATCTCTTTTATCCTCAGTCGGGATACTCAGGAACTTATTCCTTCAATAGAAGTACGACGAACGAATACGGGAAGTGACAAATACTATACTATCAAACAAGACGGGAACCATGCATGCATACATATTGCATAAACTAATCTTTTCCTTGCAGGATGGTTATATACAGATAAAATACTATCAACAATTCACAACAGGTCAGAAACGATCTATACGAAGATCTAGTGCTGATACTTAATCATTACTCAAGGTGTCCTTGGATAGTAGGCAAACGGTCTATACGAAGATCTATTCCCTAGTCCAGGATGTTTTCAGGAGATTTCATCCTGATATTCTTTTGTTCTTGGATAGTAGGCAAACGGCCTATACGAAGATCTATTCCCTAGTCCAGGATATTTTCAGGAGATTTCATCCTGACACTCTTTTGTCCTTGGATAGTAGGCAAACGGTCTATACGAAGATCTATTCCCTAGTCCAGGATGTTTTCAGGAGAGTTAATCCTGATACTCTTTTGTCCTCGGATAGTAGGCAAACGGTCTATACGAAGATCTATTCCCTAGTCCATGATATTTTCAGGAGATTTCATCCTGATATTCTTTTGTTCTTGGATAGTAGGCAAACGGTCTATACGAAGATCTATTCCCTAGTCCAGGATATTTTCAGGAGATTTCATCCTGACACTCTTTTGTTCTTGGATATTAGGCAAACGGTCTATACGAAGATCTATTCCCTAATCCAAGATATTTCCAGAAGAGATAATCATCACGAGGATTTATTTCTACTGGTCTATTCAACAATTCAAAACAGTTCAGAGACGATCTATACGAAGGTCTAGTGCTGATACTTAATTCAGAAAGAAATCGCCACGAAGATTTGGTTCTGACACTTAAATTAAAAGTATGTTCTTAGATACGATTCAGAGACGGCCTATACGAAGACCTAGTACTGATATCCAGTATCAACATCAAGATATTATCACCTCCTGATATTATGGATGGCATCTATAAGCCCATCTCCAGTTCTTCCAAGTGGCATCTTCAAGCCCACTTAAGCATATACAACCGGTCATCAGTGTTACTTTACGCACCGGCGAGTGCAAATTTTTGGGCTTTTGTGTTCAATCCCCTTCAACCTTCCAAGTCATGAATGGCACACAGGCCAATCTAACTCCTCAGGTTTCAGAAAATTGAACAGGGGCAGCTGTTGCACCCCAAAATTTGCCCTATATTTTTAACTCTAACCAATTTTTTGTTTCACATTCATTTGCATCATCTTCATAGCATAACATTTTTTTTCTGTCTTAATATTAGCCGGAATAATTTCTCGGAATTTACAAACAGACTGGTCAAATTAACTTTTTAACTGTGCCTAAAATTAGTCAACGAAAAAATGTCAAGTTTAAGTTTGCAAATGTCGGTAACATTAATCTGCGGTTCACGTAGTTTAATTTGACATGCTAAAAATATTTTTACGACTATTTTTGGTCATATGTTGATCAGTCTGAGCAGTTTAAACGGTCATAATTTTTATTTCAAAATCCGACCAAACGCTGTATTTTTCCGAGTCATTTATTTCGCGCTGATTATTTTGACGTGTTCATTTTATTTTTTCGAGCATTTTGGTGCCCGACTTTTATTTTTTTTGAGTCTATTTATTTTTATATTGGGTCTAGAATAAATAAATAGGTTAATTAGTTTTTATTTTAATTTTAACTATTTTAATTATTTAACTTTATTCAGTTTTTAATTTAATATTGAGTTTCAAAATAAACTTAGGCCCATTATCATTAACCTAATTTGTTCCTATATATATTTACTAGCATGACTGATAGAGGGAGGCAAAAAAGACAGAACAAAAAAGAGAAACTGAGAGCGACTGATCTATACTATCGTACACACAGTTTGGTAATAGTTTATATATGATATATACTTTATCTATTTTGTTGATATGTTTGTTACTGTGTTTCAAATACATGTTCATATGTGTGACTGTGTTATGTATTCCAGATACATGCGGTTTGGTTAAATATATCAGGATATCGCCGTTTTGCTTTTTTATGCACATAAGTATAACATGTATAATAATTTGGTTCATTGTATTATGTATTTGATGTGTTTGTTTTTATATAAGTTTTACATGTCTCATAATATATAATATAATATAATAATAATTTTGTTGTTAATAAAAATGCATATGGATCATATAATATATAATTTATAATATGTAACTAGTGTGTTAAATATATATATATTTCTATTTTATGTTATAATTTGATTATGTTTTCGGATCGGATCGTGTCAATACGCCGTTTTCACATATACATGTATGAGGCGTGACATTTGTGTTATCCGATCCAGTTGCGATGATCGCAATTTTGCGCTAGCAACGCCGTTGTTTTTTTTAATTCATATTTTTTTTATACATATATTTAGATCTGCACATTTTTTTTCATAACTAACTACCCTGATTTTTCCTAAACCCTGACAATTTCGCCACAAACTCTAAATTTCAAACCTAAAACTTTAACCGTGTTATTTCCTCTAAACCATAAACTTTTTCTTAAACCTTCACAAACCTTATTATTATTTCCTATTTTCGCTCATATTTATGTTATTCATACACTGTAACTGCTTCGCCCTTGTAATATTTTAAGTTTTAACTTGTAATATTTTCAGTTTTACTTTTCGCCATCTTTATTATGTAACTGCACCAAAGCGTTGTAATAATTAGGGTTTTATTTTCTGCCATTTTATTTTTCTGCCATTTAAATTCCTGCCATTGATCCTATATTAACTGCGTGGTTTAGTAATGTAGGGCGTGAAAACCTACTAAATTAATTATTTAATATTTTTCTATAACCTTTATATTTTTTGTAAATAAATAATAAATACTAACTATTTTAATAACTTTTTTTTTATTACTTACTTATAATAATAAATCCTTATATATTTTGTAAATAAAATCTAATTGACCATTTTTCTAATTGAATAAATAATAATAAACCTATTAATCTAATAATTTGATATTTTCTATAATCTTTATTTATTTTGTAAATAACTAACTTAATATTTTTCATATAACTCTTTTATTTTATAATTTGTACATTAATGTATTTTAAATTCTTTTATTATTACTAATTTATTTTAAACTCATATTTTTCTAATAACTTCTAAAAAATCTAACTTGTTTAACCTAAAATAATTTCTTTTAAAATTCTAACCTTTTTATTATCACTTTATTATTATTGTTATTTTATTATTGGTTTATTACCATTGTTTATTTATTATTTTATTATTATTTGCTTTTATCTATTCTATTTTTGCTTCATTATTTTCCTTATTTTAATTTTGTTTTATTTATAATATTAGGAACAAATGTATAGGTTGTAAATTTATTCTTTCTCGCCTGATTATTATGTATCTGTCCCATAGCCATGTAATAGTTTAGGAATTTATTTTTCTTGCTTTTATTTTTGTAAATATTTATTGCGTGGTTAGTAATTTAGGGAGTGCAAAAAACTAACTGTAAATAATTGAACTTAGAAAATTAAATTCAAGACAAATATCTGAAAAATAACACTCACACACGTAAGTCGATCTTTGATCGCCATCTGTACTTCCTAGGGTATTCCTCTTGGTTGCCTTCTTTAAATGGTCAAGTCCCTCGAAAATAGGGGTGTCTTAAGCAAAGTCCCTTCAAACAGAAAAATCATCAAGTCCCTATAAACTTAAAAGATCAAGTCCCTACGAGGTTGCCTACGATATAATGATCTTGTCCCTTCGGTAAATATGATGATAGTCCCTACGAGTTGCTAAAGACACCCCTTATGTTGCCTTCATTGACCATACGATGACCCTACGCCCGTCCCTTAAACACATCCAAGGTAATGACTACCTATTCCTTAATAATAGGGACAGTCTTACCATTGAAAGAATACACGAGAACACAAAAGACTTAATCTAGGGTAGGTATCTCATAGTTACTTGCTCACACTTTTCAAAATTACTTTTACACCTCACAATTTCTAAACTAGGCTTTGTATACACCCATACGAGGGTCATTACAAAGTACTTAAAGAAATTTTTCTAATCACACACTACACTCTTGCAAACAAACAAAGTGAGCTAAGTAACTAAGAGCCCATGGATAACCATGGATATAAAGGGTGCTAATACCTTCCCTTTGTATAACCTACCCCCCGAACTCAAAATCTTTTTAAGATCTTTCCTGTTCTTTTATGTCCTTTCCTTTTGGATAAGATAAAAGTCGGTGGCGACTCTTGCTATCCGCAACATTTAACTAAAGTCAGTTCTCCCACCGTGTTACAGTTTTGCGTAATACTCTATTCCCGAGTCTTAATTATAAACTAGGAGAATAGAGTATTTAAGTTGTCTTGTTGTTCCATCATTCATATACTTTTGTAATTGTTCAAACACTTGGGAGAATGTTTGAGTGAAAGTGAGATGGATCTCAGATTTAGGAGGAGCCATGAACTGAAGTTCACAGGTAGCATCAGGAAAATATGCATTGAACTAGGAGAGTTCAAATCATACAAATTCATAATTATGACTATTAAGAGTGAATTTATTTTCATTAGATTAACGCCCTCCAAAAGTAGGTGTTTTTTTAACGAACTAGGTTACCGATTCCTGTGTTATTTATATTCTGCCTTTTTTTGCCAGTTACTCATTATACTTGTCATACACATTGGTTACACATTGTGTCTGATATGTTGTTATCTCGAGAACAGAATTTCACTTCTAATCATCATGTACTTGTGAAGAGATTTGTTGGTGGTGAGTTCATCATAATTCTTTTGTATGTTGAAGATATATTGATCGTAGGAAAAATGGCGACAAGATCATAAAATTAAAGAATGGAATGAAGAAGTCTTTTTATATGAAATACTTCGGACTTGCGAAACATATTCCTTGTATGCACATCTGTCGTGATCGGAAGAAACAAAATTTGTGGTTATCACAAGAAAAATATACACAGAAGGTATTAGAGTGGTTTCATATGGGGAAAGCAAAGCCAATTTCTACTCCACTTGTTAGACACTTTATGTTTAGCTCAAAGAAAACTCCAACTTGTGAAATTAAAAAGGAGGAAATGCGCAAGGTGACATATGCCTCAATTGTTCTAAGATTAATGTATGAAATGGTATGCATAAGACAAGACATAACACACACATTTGGTTTTTTTAGCTGATTCTTAGATAGACAAGGAAAAACATTATAATGGTATGAAGTGTATCTTAAGATATCTCATAGGAACTTACAAAATGAGTTTATTCTTTAGAGTAGAAGACCTGGACTGATTGGTCACATGTTTCCACAAAGGAAATAACTTTCTCAACCATCTATGTGTCTGAAGAAATAATCCTCGTAGAGATGGAAAATATTAGCTAGAGAAATTCTCACAAAGCACCTCAAAGGTTAACTATGAATATTGCAATGAAAAATTAGATATCTTGGAAGAGCCAAGTGATTGGGCCGTTATGAGCGAAGCTTTAATGAAGAAAAAAATGACATTCAAGTATAGCAAGAAAGCCTTACCTATGATTTTCACTCCCCAAGATCTCTACCTTAGAAGAGAAAATGTCGGTTGAAAAAAATACACCCGAGGAAAATCTAGGACCGAATTGTAAGGGGACATAACATGTCATCTTCACCACGTGGAAGAGGGACTATATTTTAGAAGCTCTTTCAGGGGACCCAATACCAAGAACATGGAATGCGACCAACATTAAAGTATTTTGCTATTATGCGTCGATCATATTTTGTAAGGATCACAATCATATACTTCAATTAAGCCTATTTTACTTTCATTAATATTTCTCATTGTATTAAAAAAGGAAGAGTTGAACCTTGGAATTCTTCGCCTCCTTACTCAAATCGTCTTTAGACTTGCGAGTTCCCTTCAAATATGCCCCCAAAGTCTCAATTTTAGACCAGGATTTCTTTTCCTCAGCATGAAACTCTACGTCTTTCGTAAGCATGTGACCCGTAAGAGTTAATGCCTTGGATAGATAAGGAGTGAAATTTGCAAAGACCCGTTGATGACACGAAGGCCATAGATCAATATAAGTATTACAATTCGTATCAGGGATCATTCTAAAAATCTATTATAGGGAGTCAGGAAGGGGCTATCAAAGACCAATACACGTTTTCATTTTTCATAAACACCATTAGTGGCCCTTTCCCTCCTTTTGATAAAAAGGGATTCAACCACACACACACACACACAGAGATAGATAGATAGATAGATAGATAGATAGATAGATAGATAGATAAAAGTTTCTACATCTAGATCTATTAATGAGGGACTTCCCCCATCACCAAAATTCCATTTCTCACGAAGGGATCTCATTTCTACAACTTTTTCTACAATTTAGGTTCGAGACTTCTTCCAAGCTTTGATCTGATTAGTGAAAGCCATAATATCTATTAGAAAAGGAACAAAAATTCATCAATAGGTTAGTAATGAAATATTAAACATGTGAAAGATAAAGAGATCAACAAACACATTCATCAAGTTCATAGCCTCATTCCAATCAATGGCCAAAACCAGAGGCTGAGTAGCCACACATCGATCCCTCATTCTATAAGTCTTAGACTTACGATCATGACCATGCACTAACATAATCCATAAAGTCAGAAATATATTCCCTTTCCTCTCAAGAAATATTTGATACTTTAAAGGTAAGGTATGCTTTCCCCGACCATATATATAATGGATCCAACATCATGAAAACTCAGGATAACACATAACATTTGAAGATCCTTCTCGATAACAACATCTATTGGAATAAGATTTAATAGTAACTAGATTAATCACCACATAACATAATTTGAAATTCTTTAAAGATTCAATAAAAGCATCAAAGAGGGAAGAACAAACTTTCCAACCAACTATAAATATATGAAAAAAAAGACCTTAACAGAAACCTCTCGGTCCAAATATCAACATACATTTTGGAATACTCGCAGAAACATTGATTAATTGGGATGCAACTACGAAGGTGCCAAAACCAAATATTGAAGAACCTCTCGCTCAAAAAAGGCAAAGGGTAAGAAGAAACCCATTTACTAGAAAAAAACATCGAACACAGGGAAAGTTGAATGAGGGAAATTTTGATAGATTCTATTTGTGAAAGAGGGAATTGTAATCTTCCAAGCACCAGAAGGACATCCTAATTCAATAACAACATCATTATTTTCCAATTATTTCAAATCAGAGTAAGCCGAAGGTGTTCCTAAGTAGTATTTCACCTAGGGGAAAGAGGTGCATGCATACTCATTTAGGACAACATTGTGTGGGTATCTAGCAACAAAGGTGTTCATAACCAAACTGACCTAATAGAAAACCTGCTAATCAAACCGAACCAAACTAAAAACTACAAAAAACCGCCTTTAGTTCGGATGTGTTTGGGATATATTTTAACGAAACCATGATATTTGGTTTTGTTTGTGGGTTGTATTTAAAAAACCGAACCGAATCAAATCAAACCATATTATGTTAATATATTTGATACATTTTTAGAAATGGCTTCGATCCCACAGTTAAATGAGGGACTTTCTGATATTGAATATGATTAGTAGATCTGCTTGAAAATGAAATGGTATGTTTTTAAATATTGTTCATTCCTTTTAAATTTTCTCATTTGTTTTTAAGTATTAACCTATTCAATTATGATATATAAGAAACTCTAATGGAGGATACTTGGATGTCATGATTTTAATGGAAAAGTTTGGTGTTGTTGTGATTGCATTTTGTAGGGGGCGCTTTCTTGCTGTCTTGGGAGAAAGTGTTGTATTTTTAAGGTCTAGTATATTATTGAAGTGTTTCTCGGTTGTGTCGTATGATGTGTAACACACTAAACCCATAAACTTATTTAAAAAGTTTTACTCAACAATTTAAGGTGTCACCAACGACAATCTTTCAAAACTCATCAAACATTTGAAATTTACGCAATCCTAATGAGATACTGATATTTCTTCTCTACCATTTCATACTAAACACGCATATCAAATCCCTTTTTCCCACCTTATCTTAGGTTTGCAAAATTCTGAATTGATTTGGTGTTCTTCCCTCTTTAAGCCCTAACCTCCTCTTCTCTCAAAGTTCTGTTTTCATGCACTGATAACTCTAAGGTCACTAATCCCCTTTTTATATGGTATGCCTAAAAGACTCTTATATGATTGAAGTATTCTATCTAGCATATACTCCATAAACCTAGACTTGGCAGGAAGAATGACATAATGAACCTTAGAGTGGTCAGAGTTCTATATCTCATGCAAACCAAGGAAAGCACTCAAGACTCGAGCATTTGCAAACTTCTTGATCAAAACCACTACTAAAGAGTGAATTATATTCAAAGGGTGGATCATGTTCGTGGATGGGTCATCTGACACCAAAAGAAGTTGTGTTGAACTCCATTGAGAGAATGATTATGATCTTAAGTCAGAGGTAACCATAACGTTTTAATTCCCTGCTTCCAACAACCAAATAGAATATGAGGCATGTATGGCTGGGTTGTAATTAGTGTCTGAGATGCGAGCCGAAATAGTCATAATAATTACAGATTTATAGGTAGTCATATCCCAGACCCGATGCCAATACCAACCGAAAAACAACATCTTACTATATTATAATATTATATTTATTCATATCTTGTTATATTATAGCCCCTTTCAACAAATTAGGTCAAGAGTGTTTATAATTCAATCTCTTCTATTAAACAAAATATAATTGTGACCCATAATGAACTACCACCATAAAAATGTTGATTTAAATATTTGGCCAACCAAGAGACAAAAAAAAATCATTTAAAATTAGAATATTTAAAACGAATACAGATAACAAATATAATATAACCCCCCTATACTAAACAAATTAATCATGTAACAAACAAAATAAGTGAAGCTAATTTAATTGACTTATACATAATCAAAACAATTTGATACCGCCGCAGAATAATCAATTAAAGATAATAACAAGTGAGTCATAGATTTTGGTCCACTTGGTACTGTATCAAGTCAGCAACTACTCTTCTCACTGCTTCTTGGAAAGCCTCTTCGTCCCATTCACTCACCTGCAAAAACCACAAAACTTTTTATTCTTACCTAACCAACATTTTCTTACATGTCACTTTATGTTTTTTGTGGTATATATTCATTCTACTCTTGTTTTCTAAAGTAAGAACATTGATTCATGATTACATAATAAATTTATGCAATCTAATGTGACGTAAATCATTTGTCAATGTCATAAATTAACTCAAAGAGTCTCTACCACAAGATTATAATAGAGAAATTATGAACATATATATGCTGACTAATTTGGTGGCTGCCAAAATAGAATTCACTTTTTGAATTGAATTGTGGTTTGTATAATCTTTTAGAAGGTGACAAGTTAAGCACACCAAGCCACCTAACAATTGTCTAAACCTACTTATCATAGTAATTAGTGAATATCAAACTATAGACTTATCAAGCAGCCACACTTTTTTTTTAATCGGTAAACGAAGCGGTAATATCTACTAAAAACTCTCGTATACAATAGTGAATATTAGGGTTCGAAATCCTCGTAATACTAGTTTCTGACAATTGAATTATAGAAAATTTTGATAATATTATTAAATATTTATAATATTATTAGTACCTGAGTAATTCTTAGCCTGAATGTTATTTGATGATGATGATTATTCCCTTGTGAAGTATTTGCATTTGTTGCATCCATTGAAATCAAATTGACATGATGAACTTGATTTAAGAATTCTAATAATCGAATCAACATATCAACTTGAGAAACTTGTCCTATCGCGTTCACTTGTAACTCCACTATCATCGGTTCATCTTCCGATGAACTTGATTCCGGTACATGCAAAACTCGCACGTTGATTCTTTCATTCGACGAGAATTTCATAGTTTCTTTATTCGAAGCAGCCAACTTTTGTGACATCAACTCTTGGTTTCTTTTGCTTAGTTTCTCTATTTCTTCCATCAATGATCTTAAGGTCTCTTTGGCTGTTATCAGTATGGATGCTTTGTCTTTCTTAGTTCCTTGAGGAAGTAATGCCCTAAGTGTTTGGAAGTTATCGTTAAGCTTCTCGCGTCGTCTTCGCTCCGATATCATATGATGAAGTTGATTACTAGAAGGACGCATAGCTTGATTTCGTTCTCTCAGTCTCATCAAATTCAAGCTTCTAAAGAATGCAAACGATCTCTTCATCAAACTCTGTCGTCTAAAATTCGACCCTATGATAATAGGACTTTTATCGTTTCTATACCTTCCAAATGCACTAGCTCCGGGATGTGCCGCGTAACTTTGCTGAGAAGGGGGTGTAGATAGAACATTCTGGATTGCTCTCATTATTGCATCATTCTGTTGATCAATAGGGAATAACTGTGTCGGTGTGATTTGAGGGAGTTGTTGAAGTTGAAATGGTAGTGTGTTCGAAACAGGTCTCATTGGAGGAATATCTACTCCTCCAAGGATATGATCAGGAAAGTGATGTGATGATGGAGAAGTTCCAGGTGGATTTGTGTTGAACATGAGAGATGAGTATTCAGGACTACCTGCTGTTGATAGTGATCTCATTGAAGATGAAGATGATGAAGGTGGATTATTATTATTATTATTATTATTTTGATCAATTTGTTGAATTTGTCTTGAAAAATCTTCAGGAAATAAACTCCTAAATGCTGTTTGAATATCAGTCTGCACCACATACACAAAAAAGTTCAGGCGAGTTCGATACCGGAGTTTTCAAGAGAGATGTACTATAGTATATACTATGAAAAATGAACACTAGGAATGACATTGAAACTGACACGTCCATGTCCATATCAGATAAGGACATAGACACATAATTTCTCAGAGGTGTCCGTGCAACAGAGAGAGAGAGAGACTATTAGGGCTACTTACTTTAGACATATTTAAGAAACCAAGCTCAATTTCTCCTTTGTTGCATCCCATGAAAACAGCAGTCTATAGTAAAGATTTTGGTTTATTATAAGCTCAGAAAATCAAATTATATAGAGAATTTTCAGTTTCTTGGACAACAAACAAACCTTAATCCTTGCTTCCTGTAAAAACAAAAAACATGTTACCTTAATTAGCAACATAACCTTTAAATAGTACTACTATATAGCAATAATTTTAACATGAATTCTTTCATTGAACAATATTAACCTTGTAGAATTGTGTCTGTATTTCTGTTGATGACAGTGCCAGAAGTTCCACCTGTTGCAGCTCTAGATAACGGCGTTGGTTCCTAAAAGCGAGTCCAGGAATACGGCTGAGCGAATCCGAAAACAAATGCGTGAGATTCATAGATTCATAGATTCATAGAAGGATATCGATTGAGCTTTATAAGAGAAAAATAAACTTACTCATCATTGATATCGAATGATAAAATCGTGTACTGATCGAAAAGCTGTTGTGCGAGACTTCCCAACGAAGAACTTGGTTGGTGGTTGCTTATCACATTGTAGATACCATCCAAGAAGGACAAACGACTAATCCAAAAAAATAAAAAAATAAATAAAAAATCAAACCATTGTATAAAGTAGAATCAACAACCTTATATATAATAATGTAGGTAGGTGTATGCATATAGATATATTAAATATTTATATACTTTTGTAATATGGTATCATATGTCCACAGACAAATGTAAGAGCATCCTCCAAGAGATTGCATGAGAGAATGGATAAATTCAGTTCTGACGGCTACAGGAAGGGAAAATACACCTTCCATGTATGCAACTTTATGTTATGATTGCATTATATCATGGCATCATTTGAAGTTAAATGATTGCTATATATGGTATGAAATGATGCATTAGAGGGAATGATTTGGCTTCATATATTATAGCAAAAGAAAACATGTATGAAAGAAGAAGAAGAAGAATAAGAAGATTAAGAGACAAGTAGAGAGACAAGTAGTTAGTAGTATAAGTATTTTGGTATTGAAAAATTCAAGATAGGAGTAATATTTTTGTGTGAAAGGAAAGAATTTGAAAAGTAGTGAAGTGGGTGATCCCACTAAGAAGAAAAATATGAGTATATAGCCCCACCTTAATAAGGAAGTCGATGGATCATGAAAAAAAAGGACTTTTGTTGTTGTGAAGATGGAGATTGAAAAGTAGTGACAAGCACTAAATATGAATATGTGAACAATATTAGGATTTAAGAATGAGAGAGGACTAGAAGGAGTTGGTTTAATTTAGTATGGAAATTATGGAAAGTTATAAAAAGGAAGGTGAAGAAAAGTAGAGAAGGAGGAAGGAGCCAAATATAGAGAAAAGTTGGAAAAGTAGTGAGTCAAAGTCTATGCTTGAATGGTTTGAAAATTAGTCAAAGGGTGGAAGGAACCGTGTTCTTTCCATGCCACTATTGAATATACTATTGTTTATTGTATAATTTTAAAAATTATACTTTTCCCTCCTCAATTTTGGTATTTGCTTGCTTTCCTATTCATCTTTAGTAATAAAAGAGGGTGTTAAGTAGGATGTTCTCTCCTTTTAGTCCTTTTATTTGGTTATGTAAAATCAGGTAAAAAATGAGGTGGGGGTAGAACGCCATTGTTTAGAGTTTGATCCTAAAATCTTGTTTTGCTTCCCATAAAAATGAATGCGAGACGGGAATGACCCACTTTAAAATCTAAAAATTATAAAAGTTTATGTAATGTTTGTGTTGCAAAAGATCGCAAAAACGGGGTGGAATGAGGCTAAAATATTAAAGGATGTTGTCTCAAACTATTTATTTAAGTAATGTATAGATTTTGTAAACTCTTCAGGAGTTCAAATAATATTTATGTCATCAACATATATAGAAATTATAGAAAATTATTTTCAAGATCTTTTCATAAAAATATAAGGACAAATGAATTCATTTGTATATCTCTCCCTTAGTAAATATTCAATTAGACATTTATTTTAATCCATAGAGAGATTTATTCAATTTTATAAAGTACCCTCTTCGTCCCAAATTAAGTGTCGTTGTTAGCTGACAAATTTCATCCCAAGGAGTGCAAAGCTTGGTCGATCAAAAGGACGGTCGGAGGATTGGATCGACAAGGCAGAAGACCAGAACACGGGGTCGACATAGAGGGAAGTCTGTCGAAGTCGAAGGCCAGCACACCATGATGGAGATTAATCGTGGGTAATTGAATGTTGGAAGTTACCTGCAAACGTGGGAGAGGTGCTCCGACACGTGTCATCTCGTGAATGAGTCGTAACCTCCCAACGATTATTTTCTACTAGTATTTAAGCAAATTGTAATGATCATTTCAAAGGGTGGCATTTTTTTAGCATTGCAGTAGGAGTATACTTGAAGTATCAAAGCGTTTACGAGAAAAGAGTCATCTCCCTACAAAATGTACTTTTGCTTCCATTTCTATTTACGAGTCATTTAACTTACCAAATTATCTTTGTTTATTTTGTTTATTTACATCAGACTTTTGTCCTTTATTGCATTACTTTTATTGCATTTCCAACTTGCAAAACGTTACATTAACTACCCATAAATATCCCAAATATTTTACCAACAAAATATTCATATACTCAACACATAAGTCTAGGACTTTGTAGCCGGTTCTGCAAGTAAACCTCAAATAGGAAGGCTAGAGATTGTCGGTGAGAAACAAATTGGCACACCCAGTGGGACACGAAATGTTCAGTATATGCAACTCCGCAGTGGCAAGATGGTGTCACCACAATCACACGAAGATACGTCTTCGACGGGAGACACAATTGCGTCACAGACAATCGATGTTGGTTCCAGCGTTATACTTGCGGTTTCGACTGCGTATGCTGGGCCAATTCTAACACCGCGTCAGCCCCAAATGCTGACGCCAACCACAATGGGAACTTCTGGGCAATATATGCCCAATTTTACATTCCTCATGCACAGGACGTTGGGAATGTCGACTGAGTTTATGGCAAGTATGCATAATCTCGGTTCGACTTTTGGCGAAACATCATCATCGCCATTCCCACGTTACCAGGGGTTAGGACCTTTGGCAACCCAATTCGGTCGACCCCCAGGTTTTGGATTGTCGTCTCAGTCAGTCCCAACTTTCACGTTGAGTTCTGTCGCAGTCATAAGACATCAGATGGACGAAAGTAATCATGAAATGGTCCATATGCTAACTCAGAAAATGGGGACCATACTGAGGCCTTTGATCCAAGATTTGACACAGAGTTACCAGCAACTGGAGACTCAAATGACCAGAATAGGAGATTTCTTAGGGGCTAATAGGGCGCAAGTTCATCAGAATCCCACGCCTCCTCCTCGACCAGAAACCCCAGTCCGACAAGAGGAAATGACGGACGACACGATCGAACAAGAATATCAGGAGTTCGAAGAGATTCCTAGGGTGGCTTGAAGGACTCCTATGGTTTTAGTCAACAGAAACCAGGATCCCGACCATGTGGTCAGGTAGATTCGACAAGAGGTTGCAGCTGGGAAAAAAACCTAGAGGCTATTGTCGAACGGATCATAGTGCGAAATGGAATAAGACCAGGTCTACATAGGCCGACATACTCTTCACCTTTACCAAACTTTGTCTTACAGACAGAACTTCTTAGGGTATGGAAAGTCCCAAAATTCACCAAGTTCGTCGGGGATACCGAGGAGTCCACCGTCGAACACGTTGCCAGGTATCAAACTGAAGCTGGAGACATAACGAATAATTAGGTTTTAAAGTTAAAATACTTTCCAAGTTCTCTTACAAAAAACGCGTTCACATGGTTCACAACGCTACCTCCACGGTCAGTCCAAACGTGGACGCAATTGGAGAGACTGTTCCATGAACAGTTTTACATGGGGCAGCCGAAGACTAGCCTGAAAGAACTAGCCAGCGTCAAATGAAAGACCGCTGAGTCAGTTGATCAGTATTTAAACATATTTAGACTATTGAAAGCATGATGCTTTACTCAAGTCCCTGAGCATGAGTTAGTTGAAATAGCAGTCGGGGGTTTAGATTACTCTATAAGGAAAAAATTGGATACTCAGTATCTCATGGATATGGCACAATTGGCTGATAGAGTCCGACGCATCGAACGCCTGAAAGCCGAGAAGACCAAAACTGGTCGATATCATAAGAAAGAAAAAGTACCCTATATTACAGTCGAAGGATGCTCTTATGACAACGAAGAGTTGATCGACAGAAGTGAGGTCAACGTGGCAGAACGTAAGCCTGGACCTCCATACACGTGTAAAGTTTTAAAGCCCTCGAATGGGAGAAACGCCACCGAAGCCAAAAAACAGATAAATACATAGCAAAGACTTACACGTTCGACGTGTCTAAGTGCGACGAAATCTTTGATCTATTGGTTAAAGATGGTCAAATCATCGTCCCTCAAGCTTTAAAGGATCCCCCTCTAGAACAAAAGAAGAAAAAGGGATTCTGTAAATTTCATAATTTTCTTGGTCATAAAACTCATTAGTGTGTTCTTTTCAGGTATTTGGTGCAAAAGGCATTGAAAGAAGGAAGACTTCAATTTGGTGAAAGGCCAAAGATGCGGGTGGACTCCGACCCTCTGAAGGTGGAAAAAGCTTTGTATTATGAGCCTCTTGAGTGTATGATGGTCAAGACTACTGATGGTCTCGTGGAATCTTTAGATATGGTGTCCTTAGCTGAGTCTTTTGAAGTACTGATGGTTGAAACTACTGATGGTTTCGACAAAAAGGCTAAAAATGGATTGGAGTCAGCCTATCCCTAACTAGGCGAAAGCTTATCAAATTTCCAATAGAAGTGTAGGGTTAGTAGGTCAAAAGTGTTACTATGTCCTAAATGCATCGCGGTGTTCGACAAGAAAGCCACTGAAAGATTGGAGTCTGGAAACAAGGCATTGAAAGAGGAAAAGCCTGTCATCCCCAGATTCTAGTTCGACAAACATGGAGCACCACGCCGAAACAAAGAATATAGGAGGCAATTCCAACATTCTCGACCAAAGACTTTCATTCCGCAGATGGATGTTCCCCAGGAGAAGTGGGTAGAATTGGTGAACCAGAAAGGGGGCAAGAGACCAAAGTGGAGAGTATTGGATTTAGAGAAAGAAACAACATCTCTGGAGAAGAAGTTTGAGACAAGGGGCTATGTGGTTTTTCCCAATTACAAAGGGAAGAACCCGATGACTAAAACATAATGGAGGCGTTACCAGCGGAACAAAAAAGCTGGGAAGAAGGCCACGACCCCACCTTTGAAGCCTGTTGAAACCTCTGGACAAAAGAGAAAGATCCCAAAGGCAGTGGGGTAGGATAAGGAAAAATGGTAACTAATCAAACAATGGATATGACTACTGATCCGACAGAGAATAAATCAGTAGTAACTTCCCAAAGTATGAAGTGTTCGTCTCAGGTCAAAAAAGAGTCAGGGGACGTGGGTAAATCAAAGGAGAAAGAACTTGAATACTCCCCTCAGTCGGAGGAAGGAGAGCCTGAATACTCCCCCAGTCCAACGAAGACATGTACGACGAAACCAATGATGACATCTATGGTGATGACTTCATCGTAAACTGCGACATTGTATCAGTATTGTCTGCTGAATATGACATGGTATCAGAAGTCTCTGAAACGGAGGAAGACTTTATGCCAGACGAAACATTTAGAGGGAAACAACTGTGCTACTACGTCATGAATAAAGGTGTGGTTGAGGAACATAAAGCCATGTTAGAAAGACCTAGCCCGGGGATGATGTATCATCTGAAGCTTTTATTCATAAGGGTGAAGGTTGATGGAGTGGCAGTAAACAAGGTGTTTGTAGATGGGGTCGCAACCATCAATTTAATGCCTTATACCCTATTTAGGAAAATGGGGAAGTGTGGGGACGATCTCCGATAACATGGTTCTATCAAACTACGAAGGAAAAACTAGTAATATATTGGGTGTTGTCCAGGTCGATCTAGTTGTGGGCACAACAACACGCTCGACACCTTTTATGGTAATAAAATCCAGAGCTAACTCCAACTTACTCCTAGGACGATAATGGATCCATGGGATAAGAGTGGTACCTTCAACTGTACAACAAAGGTTCACAATCTGGCATAAATATGACATCGTAGAGAACATTGAGGCCGACTAGAGTTATTACCGGGTCAATGAGGCCAAGGGATGAAAGAGATCCTTCGACCAACATTTGGCGAACATCGCGCCATGTGATGAAAAATCAAGTTCCTACACTTCAGTCAACATCGGTCGCGTGTTGAACCTAGATTCCGATCACAAATTCACATGGGATGTTGAGGAAGAAACGAAGCCAGAGATGGTGATTCCACCTACGGGGTGGCCTGCAGTCGATGAAGATGACTGCTGACTCAGAAAGTTTGGCTTGAATTTCGGCATATCTGGCTGAAAACAAGAGAAAGCTGACTCTAGAAAAGGAGAGGCTTCAAGAATTGGCCTTCGAAGCCAAAGAGGTGGAAGATGGTCAACGAGACCAAATAACAACTTCAGAAAGTCGGAGACTTGATCGCATCTATCACAATGAGCCTTTGGGGTTTGAGAAGAATCCATCAAATGAGTTGCAGAAGACGCAAGCACAAGACTCACTTGAAGAAGTCGATCTAGGAGATGGAGTCACAAAAAAACCAACATACATAAGTACCAAAGTTGGGTCAAAGATGAAGGCTAAGCTAATTGAAGTATTGACATAATACAAAGGCTGTTTTGCCTGGGATTATTAGAGTTATTAATAGCGGTCGCGAAAGGCGCGATCCCTGGCGGTCCGGCCGGAGCGGCCACCAGCCACGTGAGAAGAGGGTTGCGTAGCGGCGTTTGAAAACGCGGCCGAGATCGCCGCAAACGCAGGTTGCGGGTCGCGGGCCGCACCATGAGCGGAGCGGTTTATCCACTTTTGTTTTTTTCTCTCCGGCTGTGTTTCTCTGGTTGTTTTGCAGATGCGGCGGAGAAGAAAAAGAGAAGAAAGGCAGCGGCGGAGAAGAAAGAAGAAAGCAGCGGCGAAGAAGAAAGGAAGAAGAAAGACAGTGATTAGGGTTTAATGGACTGGTTAAAAATAAATAGGCTTTTATTTTACTGAATACAAAACTAAAGTGGGCCTTATGTTAAAAAAAGGCATATTAACCCTTTAGTTTTAAATATGGTAATAAAACCTAATAAATAAAATAATATTAAACTTAATAAATATAATAAGATTTAATAACGAATATAATAATATCATATATCATATATTTTTATTTTACAAATTTAACTTTTACAAAACTTTTGTGTTGCTAATTTAATATTCTTTTTAATGTTCATCTAAAATAATTTATTTGTATAGATTAATTATATATTTAATCTAAAAAATAGTCAATTCTAAAAAGTCAACAAAACTTATCTCGCTATCCCAGTTTTGGAGCCGATCGCTCCGCTCCGCTATCCGCTATTAATAACTCTGGGGATTATAACGAAATACATGATTTAAATCGAAGGTGGTGGAGCATCAACTGTCTATCCAACTTGGGAAAAGGCCAGTGAAGCAACATCCCCGACGCTTTGCTTCGGAGATCACCTTGAAGATTAAACAGGAGATAGAAAGACTCCTCAAAAGTCGGTTCATCAGGACTACAAGGTACGTCGAATGGTTAACTAATATAGTGCATGTCATTAAGAAAAATGGAACTCTTAGAATCTATATAGATTTTAGAGATTTAAATAATGTCACACCAAAGGATGAGTATTCGATGCCTGTGGCAAAAATGTTGGTCGATTCGGCCACATGATTTGAATATTTGAGCACTCTTGATGGCTATTCTGGCTATAATCAAATTCTCATAGCCGAAGATGATGCCCCCAAAATGGTGTTTCGATGCCCTAGAGCTTTAGGGACATATAGATGGGTTGTGATGCCGCTTGGCCTAAAAAACGCAGGAGTAACCTATCAAAGAGCTATGAATGCTATATTCCATGACTTCATTGAAACTTTTATGCAGGTATACATTTATAACATTGTGATAAAATTGTCATCTCAAGAGGATCATCTTGATCACCTTCGACGCTCATTTGATAGAATGAGAAAATATGAATTAAAAATGAATCCATTAAAATGTGTTTTTGGTGTACATGTAGGAGACTTCTTAGACTTCTTGGTACACAAATAAGGAATTGAGATCAACCAAAACAAGACAAAGGCGATCTTGGATCTCAAGCCTTCATCAATAAAGAAACAACTCCAATCTTTGTTGGGGAAGATAAACTTCTTAAGGAGGTTCATATCGAATCTAAGTGGCAGGACGAAGGTGTTTTCGCCACTACTCAGGATCAAGAAGGAAATTGATTTTCACCGGGGACGGGAGCAGTAAGAGGCTTTCGACGCCATCAAAGGATACCTTATAAAGCCTCCTATTTTGTTGCCCCCTAGTAGGAGTAAAAATATGAGTTTGTATATTGATGCGTCGGATACGACTATATGAAGTATGTTACCTCATGAGGATATTAATGGTGTCGAAAGACCTATATATTACCTCAGTCGAAAGTTGATGGATGCTGAAACTAGGTACAATCTGATTGAAAAATGGTGCCTATGCATGTACTTCGCATGTATGAAATTAAAGCAATATATAAAACCAGTTGATGTTTATGTTTCGTCTCACTATGATGTTATTAAACATATGTTGTCTAAACCTATTATGCATAATCGAATTGGAAAATGGGCACTAGCCTTAACAAAGTTTTCTTTGACGTATAAACCTTTAAAGACTATGAAGGGTCAAATCGTAGCAGATTTTATAGTCGATCATGCTAATCGAACCTTCATTAAACATGGCTGACACAAACCCTTGGTGGTTATATTTTGATGGGTCGAGCCACAAAGATGGAACATGAATTGGGGTATTGATATTATCCCCACAAGATATTCCGACAAGATTCAAGTGTAGAATTAACGAAAAATGTTCCAATAATAAAGCTGAGTACGAGGCTCTAATATCTGGTCTTAGAATCCTGAAAGAATTAGGAGCCAGTAAAATAGAGGTGAGAGAAGATTCAGAATTGGTAATTAAACAAGTCACACGAGAATACAAGTGCATTAAGAAAATTTGCTGAGGTATTTCGTGATGGCAATATAACTATTGGAGTACTTCGAGATCGCCGACATTACACATTTGCCAAGGAATGAGAATCAAGAAGCCAACGATCTAGTCCAGATCGCTTCTGGGTACAAGATGTCGAAATCAAGACTCCATGAGATTATCGAGGTACAAGAGAAGATGGTGTCAGACGTACCACCACCATTTAGTACGAACATCCAAGAGGTGAGGGGAGAAGATAACCTCGACGACAGTGTCAACGGCTATGAAGGTTTCGATGACGAGCACCTCGAAAATTTCCGGAGACACGAAGTTTTTGCTGTTGGCAATTCATCACCATCAGATTGAAGAAAACCAATTTTAGAGTACTTAGAGAATCCAGTCGAAAATACTGACAAGAAAACCAAGTACAGGGCCTGAGCTATGTACTACTGGAAAATGAATTGCTGAAGAAAACTCCAGAGGGAATATTGCTTAAGTGTCTCGGAAGTATGAAAGCATACTTGGCCATATCTTAAGTACATAGTGGAACCTGTGGTGCACACCAAACAGGCCATAAGATGAAATGGTTGTTGTTTTGACAAGGCATTTATTGACCCAATATGTTGAAGGATTGTATCGAGTTCGCCAAAGGATACCAATAATGCCAGATGCATGCGAGCGTCCAACACGTACCAGCAAGTGAGTTGCATTCGGTTATCAAGCCGTGTCTTAGGTAAATTAAATATTTTATAAGTGTCTCAAGTAAATTAAACATTTTATAAGTGTCTCAGTTCATATTGACTTATATGTGGATCAAAAGAAGAGAATATTAATTTGTTTAAACTTGTTTATTTGAACTTTTGATTCACACTTTCAACGACTTAGTCTCTCCTTATACTATAGGGAAAATTAATTTGTCAATTGATGATAAGTTTATTGGACTGTAATCAAGTGTCTAGTTATTGGCTCAAGATAGATCCTCAAATATTTAGATTCATATCAATTACATTTTTCCAGTATTCTATAATACTCATCTTAGTGTAATATATTAGAGCAATTGAATCATATTCAACAAACTAAAAATTCCCTTATATGTGAACCATTAGGTTATTAACCTAAAATAATTTATAAATTATGGGGAAAGACTAACATGTAGTATCTTGTTGGCATGATGAAAATAAATATTTTAATATACATAGTTACATATTTGTGTGTTTTCAAAAGATAATGTAAAAGTTATAATCTCATATAGGTTAGTCATACACGTAACTTTAGACATCTAAAGAATGGACTATAGGGTCCATTTTTATTTATTTGTAAACATATGCTACAAGATGTTCAATATCAATTATAATAATATATGTGATATTTATCAAAAGTTTTTGAAAATTCAGAAACTAAGATTTTAGTCTAATTAGTTGAGAAAATAATTTTACAAACTTCTGATTGTGAGTAAACAATAAACATACACATGATTTTTTAGTTGATACAATAATTAATATCATAAAATATTTAGATTATCTACATGATTCGTGTATTGATTCACAAATATCACCTTATATATATTATGAAAATATTAAAAAAACTCAATTTTTCAAAATTTTAATTTGCTGGGGAAACTATTAAAACTAAAATTTATTGGGTTGAAGAAACTTTTGATTCTTCAATACATAATCTTAGAAGAAAAACTATTTAAACTAGTTTTCGTATCATAATATATCCGAGATGACTCAACCTATTTTTCTAACCATATATGATGTGCAATTTGTAAAGTACTAAATTACAATAATACATATTGTACTAAAAAAATCAATAACAATATATTCTATTGACCGACTTTATTTAAAATTTATATTGTAATATATATATTTTATTTCAAATGTAAGACTTTACATATAAATAATAATTATAAAAAATTCCTTCAAATGATAAAACCATATAAAGCATACTACATATTTCATTTAAATAAATAAGAATAAAATAAAGTAAGAAAAAATGTTACATATTTATTGGAAATTAAATAAGAAAGATACACTTATAAAATAAAAATAAAATAATTCAGTGATTCAAATTAACACTAATATCTATCTCTAAAAAAACTAAAATAGAAATTTGTTTATTCTTAACAAATAAAACAAAAGAAAAACACTTCAAATTAATTATTATTTTGTTTGCAATAATAATTTACAACTTTGGCTTTTAAAAAAAAATTACTTGGATGTCAAAACCCTCACAACTTAATCTTTTAAAAGAATTACCTCGTTTTATTCATATTATCCTATGAGATACTATATGTTTTAAGTGTGAGAACCCTCACAAATTTGTCTTTTAAAAAAACACCTTGTTGAATTAAGTTATATGTGTTATATATAAATTATCTTTATTCTAGATTCTCAAACAATGTAGGTTTATTTTTTCCGGTCCAAAATAATTGATCTTTAATTAAGACTAATGAATATAATGCAAACTTCGAGTTTTTATGGCCGACATGTTCCAATGCAAACACTTTCGGTTAGAAATTCTTAATACACGTTATTAGATTTCATATTGGCAATCAATTGTATTAGTCCAATGATATGAATTGAAACATTAAAAATTTGTCGAGAATGAGGTCTTGTCTTCTAAGTTTTGATCTTGCTACTAACAATATTCTTCTCTCCATAATAAATTAATCAATAACATTTATCTATATAAAAAAATGTTAGTGACCACAATAACTAAAATGATTTAAAAAGAGAAAACTGTTAGAGAGAGAAGCTCATGCTTCTCTATAACCTTGTCCCTTCCTAACCTCACTCTTAACTTCAATCCTTCTAAACCATAACCAAAATCATGTCAAACCTAACTTACAAAGTAGATGACAAAGGTTAGAGGTGGATTCAGAGACAAAAAGAGCTCAAATCACTCTCGTTGGGACAATGAAGGTAAGAAAAATACAGAAGCACATTCAAGCAGAAGGCGTTCATCTTTCTTTTTTTGTTTATTTCCTGACAAATATGGAGCCAAAGAAATGTATAAAGAGTTTCAAGATTTTGTACATGCAGGCGAAGTTGTTATCCCATCAAAGCGTGACAAAAGAGGAATGCACTATGACTTTGATCGCTTTTTTGACATTAGGGATGAAGATTTTCTAGCCACCAAGCTTGACAATATTTTCTTAGAAGGAAGAAAGCTATATGCAAATGTTCATAGATTTTAGTGGAAATCCCCTCAGAGGCTTCAGAGAGACCCCAGAGACTTCGAGCACTCGGATAGAGGAAGGAAGGTTAAACTCCATGAATCTACCAGGACTGAGAACTCTTCTGGAATTTCAAAACAAGACCCTTTGTTCCTCCTATTTCTTTTATTATAGAAGATTGACACCTTGTAAGGTTTCGTAAGGCTTTTGTAGGCTTCGTTGAAAACCAAGACTGACTTATAATATGCAATAAATCTTCAATGAAGATGGTTATTTCTCTATTCTAGTCAATCCCCTTGGAGAAAACATTTTCCTTCTTAAAGACAGAGTTGAGGGAGAACTGAATGACTTATTAAGCCATGGTAAGTAATGGTTGAGTCAATGGTTTAAATAGGTTCATCCTTGGAAGCCTACTGATGTTGATGACATGAGAGTTGCATGGATTCAATGTTATGACGTCTCTTTCCAAGCCTGGAAGCCTGGATTTTTTGTAACTTTGGTTAAATCCATATAGGAGTTTCTTTGCTTATATGATGCCACTAAACTTCATACTAAATTAGATGTCTCTAGGCTTCTTGTAAAAATTAAGCAATATAAGCTTTTAGATGAAGTTTTGACGTCACAATTAATGGTTCAATTTTCAAAGTGAAAATAGTTGAGGATTAACAAGGCCCTCTGTGATTACCTAATTTTGTTGAATCTGATTTGTCTTCGAGCAAAGTTGAAAAGTGGTATGAAGAAGATGGAGGTTTAAACTCAAATGATGAAGATAAATCTTGTTTCCCATAGGGTAGTAAAAAGGAGGAAGAAAGACAACCAAAAGCAAGGCTAAGCATGATTTGGTAGTTTTCAAAGCTCATGATTCCAATCCTAGGATTTCTAAGTGTTAGACTGTGGAAGCAGTTTTGGAGGAAAAGTCAAAAGTGGATGGGACTGGTCACTGTGGGACTAGAGACTCTACTCTTCTTTTTTTTGCATCCTAGTGGAATAGAAGTTTCTAGGTCAACGATGCAAGGAAAATCTCCAAATTCAGAGATGGGTTTGAAGGTAATGGAAACAAAAGAATAAGGGGGGAGGGGGGAGGGGGGGGGGGGGGGGGGGTTAAATTGGGTTTCAAGGATAAAAACTTTTGCAACCCAAAATGACAACGAGAAAACTAAGAACATAATTATTTTTATCCTAGTTCGCTGTTAACAAAGCTACTGATCAGTCACCATTTTCATTGAGTTTTCGTTTGGTACCTTTACAGTCAATTTTAATTCCCATAAGATATTTTAGCATTTCTATTAATTGTCAATTTTATTTTTATATTTTCATGATTTTATGCGTGGGATATCTGTGTTTTTGTCCTACAGGTTCAGGTAGAAGAACCGAGGAACTCGAAGCTAGACAGTACGGAATTCTGGGAAGCGAAAGAATGAAAAACAGTCAGTACAAGAGGCCTGACACGGCCACCTGACACGGGCCGTGACAGGTAGAGGAGAACTAGGAGTGAAACCAGAAGCCTGACACGGCCCGTGTCAGGCCAACCACTAATCGTGTTGTATCTCCATGGGCGTGTCAAGCTGGGCAGTAAGCTGATATGACCACCCGTGTCAGCTGACATGGGCCGTGTCAGCCCAAGCCCATAATTTTCCTATTTTCGGGCTTTTGTTATCGGGCTTGAGCTGCAAGGATATTTTAGAGTTGTCCACCTTTTGCTGAGAATTTTCACTATATTAGGGAACCTTCCACCAAAGAAAAGATCATCTTGGAATGAGGTGAACACAGTATTGTCAGATAAGCAAAGATTATGGAAATCAAGGAATTCAAAGAGCGGAAGGTTTTCATGAGCGGAAGCGATTGAAGATCCACGTCATCCAATTACTTGTAATGTATATTTTTTTATCTTGAATTTATTTTGAACAATATGAGTAGCTAAATCCCCCAATGTTATGGGGTGTCCCTGATTTAGAATTGTAATGACTATGAGTTTATGACTGCATTTATAATATTATTTTTACGGTAATCTTTTGATGTGTTTTATGCTTTCTCTTTCGGACCAATCAAGATTGTTGTACGGTTATCAATAAGGTTGGACCGCAATTGGTAAGGTTTTCATAAGGTTACTCTACAATAGATATCACCTAGGACTAGGGATACCCTGTATAAATCAGAGCATTCTTGATATAATAAATCTTAACATCACCTTAATTGCCTATGGACATAGAAACTAGGGTAGAATGATTAAAGGTTTTCTCACCAAGGACTTGGGAGAAAATACCATTGAGAACTGGTAGTAATTGATATTTGTTGATGCAATAGTGACTCAGAGTTATTACAGGGATAAATCATACACCTTCCATGGCATTGTTCCTCATACCTTGCAAACCCTTATTTATTATTATTAGTTTCCTTTGCCTTTATTTTTATAATTTTGAATTTAAAAACCCCAATTGTAATTTTTGTTTAATTGAACGATGAATTGAACTCGGTATTAACTTGCAGTCCTTGAGATCGACATTCGGGGAATTTCCCATTTATTACTATAAAAGGCAAAATAGTACACTTGCTATTTTTTCGATCAAGTTTTTGGCGCCGTTGTCGGGGACTGCCAAAATATAGAGTTTATTTTAAAGTTCACTTAAAATTTTGTTGCTCTGCAGTAAAATTATTTTTCTCTCATTTATATAGTATAATTTACTAATTTGTGTATGCAAGGAGAACCCTCGGCTGAATTTCTTTTTGAGGCAGAAATCGAGAGAACCCTTCATAGGAGACGCAGGAATGCAAGAGTGGATTCAAAATAAGAGGTTACCTCTGATCACTCTGATTCCGAAGAAGAACTAATGGTTGATAATCCTCCGCTTCCACCTCCTCCACCTCCGGAAAGACTCTTAGGTGACTATGGAGGTGCAAATGCGTCGGGTGGTAGATTGACCATTGTTAACCAACCGGTAAATGTGACGAATTTTCAACTGCATCCTAGCACAATCAATCAACTGGAGAGAAAACCTTTCACCGGAAAGGTTAATGAAGATGCCAACAAGCAACTACAAAGATTTCTGACCATGAGCACCACTTTGAAAATTGATGGCCATACTGATGAAGCAAAAAAATTGAGAATGTTCCCGTTCACTTTAGCTGAAGATGCGGAATAATGGTTCTACTCTCTCCGAGCCGGTAGTATCACATCATGGGAAGAGATGGAAACCGCATTCTTAAATGAGTACTTTCCAGCATCAGTATTCCTGAGAAAAAAGTATGAAATCCTAAACTTCAAACAGAAGGATGGTGAATCATTGGGAGATACTTACAAAAGATTTAAAAGGGTCTTAGTATCGTGTCCAACTCATAATATGGATTAGACTGAACAAATGCAAATGTTTGTTAATGGACTGAAAATAAAGACAAAATAGTTAATTGATACAGCAGCTGGTGAGCATCTAGAATTATACTATAGGTGTACTAGCCAGCCGAAAGGGGTAATTGATCTAAAATTGGAAGCAAATAAAATTCGTCTGGAAGACACAGTTGCTACCAAAGTAGAAAAGAAATTAAAAGCTATGAATATAGGTACTCAACAGATAGCTCAAGTCCATCCGGCTCAAGCAATCACTTGTGAAATATGTAATGGACCTTGAAATTCTAGTTAACAGACTTTCGATGTCACACTGGATGTTATGACATCCAATTCTGCACAGACAATAATGATGCAGAACTTAAATGTAAAGAGCAGTAAATAACACAAAGATCTGTTTACCCACTTCGGTGACAAACACACTCACGTCTGGGGGCTACCAAACCAGGGAGGAAATCCACTATTAGCAGTATTAATTTAGGCCTTAAACCAATTGTTTAATCCTATCACTTAATACCTACCCAATGCAATTTCAATCTAAAACTAAGACCAGAGTTCCTACTCACTCCCCCTCAATCACCACTGTGATTACAACCTTTAATTAGTTTAAAGTTAAATGGCGAAGTTATACTTCAAACAACTTTTGATTGTGCTTAACAACTTTAATCAAGAAACACAACACTCACGCTTAAAAGCTTAGAGTGACACAACAAATACAACTCAATGAACACCCTAGTCCAATGCAATCATCTAGGTGATAATTGCTTGGCTCACAAGTTAATACAAGACACTAATGAAAACAACCGTGAAATATGATGATATAATAAATGCTTCACGCTTCAAACCCCTGAGTTGCTGAAAGTAGGATTGCCATCCTTTTATAATGCAGCACTTGGGCATTGTACTTGTATTTCCTAAAATTAAGGTTAAGCAAGTTAACCTAATTTCCACATATTAGGGTGCTAACAAATAGGCTATTTGTTAGGTCTATTAATTGTAGCTCAGTTGTTAGTTTCCTGGATTTTAGCTCAGCTGTTGGATTCCTGAAAAATAGCCTGAGAAAAATACTGAAACAGAAAAACTAACTAGCCTACACTTTAGCATATGCTGTCAGGAATGAATGTCATAACATTCAGTTTGACGTCCAGAACATGGGCCATATGCTAGGTCTGTTATTCTCCTGAAAAACAGACTGAAATAAATACTGAACTGTAGCAGAAAAACCAATCTGCCTATAATTTAGTATCTGCTGTCAAGGATGAATGTCATAACAATCAGTTTGACATTCAGACAATAGGCTATGTGCCAGGTCTGTTATTCTCCTGAAAACAGACTGAATTGAATACTGAACTGTAGCAAAAAAACCAACATGCCTATACTTCAGTATCTGCTATCAAGGATGAATGTCATAACATTCAGTTTGACATTCAGACAATAGGTTATGTGCTAGGTCTGTTATTCTCCTGAAAAACAGACTGACCTAAATACTGAGCTATAACAGAAAAACCAACTATTCTATAGTTCAGTATCTGCTGTCAGGGATGGATGTCATAACATCCAGTTTGACATTTAGTAAATCCTGTATTAGCTAATCCTGCAGCATACTACTCAAGCATGTCATGACATCAGTCAAGACATCAGAGTACAATTAGTGTTTTAACACAAAATGCAGCCAATCAAAAACATCTACAAACTCCCCCTTTGGCAATTTTTTGGCTAAAACAACTTGGCATCACAACAGAGTTCACAGCAGCGGAAAACACACATCCTAGCAGAGAATTAACATAGCTAATACACTCAGCACACATAGAAGTTTAAAAAAAAAACTTCAAACAGCAGCAGCACAAGTAGATAGCAAACAGCAACACACTCATCACACATAGACAACAACACACTCATCACACATCTGTTCAAGCAAATAACAAATATGTTGTCCTGGGGTACAGGTGTTACTCCCCCTTTTTGTCAAAAATGTTGCCAAAGCAACACTTAAACTTACAGGCCAAAACAAAATAAATTACACACAAATTTCAGAAACACGGGAAATGCTCTATTCATCTGACTCAGAGTCAGCATCAACATCAGTGCCATCATCAGGACTAGCATCCTCTTCTCCCTCTGCACTTTGTCTTGCAGCTCCTTCTGCAGCATCAGCAGCTTCACCAAGCACATCACCTTCATTCATCTCCAACTTGATAATCAAATTTTCCAAAGTGAGCTTCCTTGCCTCTAACTCCTTGCACGTTTCTTTGAGTATTTCAATGACAGTAGCTTTACCTGGTTGATTGCAAACACTTGATGTCTCTCTTGTTGCCATGGCAATGTCAGGAACATGCGTACCTAGGAACAGTTTATGATTGAAGGCCAAAGGGCTGTCTCTTCTCTTCACAGAATCATTCTCTGTTAATATGTTTGGAAATTGATTCAACACAATACCACATATGAGGGAAGGAAAGGCTATAGGCCCCTTCACACTGAAGCTTCCTGCATGCTTCATGGTTTGATCAAAAATATAGGATCCATAGTCAAAATTGGCTTTGGTTCCAACATCATATATGAACTTTCCAAGCATTACAACCACTGTAGATTTGTGATTGGTGGGCACCCAATTAGCAGCTCCAATTTTGTGCAGCATAGCATACTTGACACTTAGTTTGCTGGCCACCAACTTACCTTTGAGAGGCCACTTCCTGACTTGATTAGCAGTGATGACTTGACATATTTTATTGTCATTCACCTCAAGCTCAGGTTGAGCTACATCAGGCCTTCCCAAATACATGTTGATTACTGAGGGAGAGAAGTTTATACACTTGCCTCGCACATATACTTTTCTGAATTCCCTAGACTTTCCATCAGCATATTCTTCAGACACATTGACAATAAATTCCTCTACTAATATCTCATAGCACTTTGAGAACTGAGTCACAGTCTTCATTAACCCTGCCTCTTGAATAAGGTCTACAATCTCCTTACATTCCAGGACATTCTGAGCCAATTCCCTTTCCAAAGCCAGCCTCTTATGATAAACATATTTCCACTTGTTCACACTAGAAGCAAAATGGAACGATATGTTGTCAATTGGTACCTCAGGGACACTAGCTGCAAGCTTGCTAGTGGTTGGCTTCTTCTTTGACAGAGAGGCTGTGACATCACATGGGACATCTGAGTCAGACTCCACAACAACAAACTTGGTCTAAGGGAATGGATACCCCAAGAACCTTATGATTACCAGACAGTATTCCAGTCACCATAGTTGCAATGGCATTGTGGACATACCTGGAGCCTTCTCTGGTTTGTTCATCAAGCGCGATTGCTGAGGAGAATCCTGAGACAGTTTCTTTAGGTCTTCTTGCATGTGAGGTATTCGCAGAGTCAGCCACAGGATCTTCCCTGTTAGGGTTGCATGATTCAGAGCTAGAGGAATCATACATGGTCGTGGAGGCAGATGAGTTGGATTGGTGCGAGATGATGAATATCTTAGAGGTGAAATGAAAAGTTTCTTTGAGAGAAAGCTTGCGAGACTGAAAAGTTGAAACGATGGAAGAGGTAACGCTTGTTGCACGAGCAGTATCTATTATTTGTTAACCAATCAGAGCGAACTCTCAAATGTTTAATAATTTGAATTATTAAACAGGAAATAACTAACATCATTAGTTGCTATAATTCCTCATAAGGACACATTCCCACTTTGCCCCTTAATTTGTCAAACCGAGTAACATCCAATGTCATGACATTCTGAGTGACATTGTGCTCAGTCTGCATCTGGTTCATCCATACCAGTGGGGAACACCTGCTACCAGATGCTAGGTACTTAGCTTCTGCAGTGGATAATGATACACAATTTTGTTTCTCCCTTGCAACTACACCATTTTGATGAGGACTAATAGGTGATGACAACTCATGCCTTTCAATCTGCATAGGTACCATTAAGTCCATGGGCAAAAGTTCCAGAGTTTTAGATGTTTTTGGATGTTCAATCTTGGGATGTGACATCTTGGTTAGCTTGCCCACCTGACATTTTCCACAGCCGTTTCTTTCATCCATAAGCAGATTTGGGATTCCTCTAACTGCTTCCTTGGATATGATCATCTTCATTCCTCTTAAATGAAGTTGTCCAAGTCTTCCATGCCACAACTTCACTTCCTGTTCTTCCTTGGCTAAGGGGCACTTTGAGGAGTAGTTTGAGACCTTAGATTCCAACATATAACAGTTATCTTTGGATCTGGATCCTCTCATAACTTCCTGATTGCCTCCATTCATCACCACACATACTTCCTTAGTGAACTTTACATTGAAGCCTTGATCACATAGCTGGCTTATGCTGATGAGATTAGCAGTTAGTCCTTCTACTAACAACACATTATTCAATTCTGGAACTCCAGGACTGTCCAGCTTACCAACACCTTTGATTTTTCCGTTAGCTCCATCACTAAAGGTCACATAACTGGTAGTATGAGGTTGTATATCTACCAACAAGTTACTCATCCCAGTCATATGTCTTGAGCAGCCACTATCAAAATACCAGTCTTCTCTGGTAGATGTACTTAAAGATGTGTGAGCTAATCTAGCAACCCATTGTTGTTTCTTGATGGGGGCGTTATGCTTAGATGCCTTCTGCTTAGGTCTGACTTGAGGGGTCTGGTTAGGATAATCATACAACCTGTAACAGAAGGGTTTTATGTGACCAAATCTACCACATTAGTGGCATCTCCATCTTTGGAATTTCTTCTTTTGATGTTTAATCCTCCTGTTTCCCTGATGTTGTGACATTGGTTGTGACTTCTGCTTGATTTTCTAAACTTCAGCCTTTGAGCTTTTGTGTTCAGTTGAGGATTCCTTAACAAAGCCTAAACCAGACATGGTTCCTGATTTCTGTCTCACCTTTACAATCTCTTCCAAGGTGTCAGTTCCTTTATTCAACATTCTGATGGATTTTGTCATTTGTTCTAGCTTAGATGTCAGCAAGGTTATCTCACCATTTAGACCATCTATGACTGTCAGATGCTTCTTTTTCTCAGCTTCCAGCTCCTTGATGAGTTTCTTCTGCTTTTCTCCTCGTATACACACTTCTGCACTTTTGACACATAACTCTTTATATGAAGCAACAAGTTCATCAAAGGTAAGCTCATCTCCACTTGAGTCATCATCAGAGGCACAAACACTACTTAGTGCAGTGACATGTTTAGCAGATTCTCCTTCAGATTCACTCTCAGAGTCTCCTTCAGACCAGGTGATAGATAGCCCCTTCTTTTGCATCTTGAGGAAGGTAGGGCATTCAGCTCTAATGTGACCAAAACCTTCACATCCATGGCACTGGATTCCCTTGCCTTGGTTGACCTTTTCTTCAAATTTTGATCTTCTACTGATGTCAGATGAAGAGTTCTTGACATTAGGTCTGCCCTTTTGATCAACCTTCTTTATGAACTTGTTGAACTGTCTCCCAAGCATGGCTATAGCTTCTGAAATGCTTTCATCACCTCCAATATTTCCTTCTTCTGAATCCTCTTCAGTACTTGATACAAAAGCTATGCTTTTGTTTTTCTTTTCAACATCCTCACACAGGCCCATTTCAAAGGTTTGGAGAGAACCAATAAGCTCATCAACCTTCATATTGCAGATATCTTGAGCCTCTTCTATAGCAGTGACCTTCATGGCAAATCTCTTTGGCAATGATCTGAGAATCTTTCTTACAAGTTTTTCTTCAGACATTTTCTCTCCTAAGCCACTAGAAGTGTTGGCAATTTCTAGAATATTCACGTGGAAGTCATGAATAGTCTTATCCTCTTTCATCCTCAGATTTTCAAACTTGGTGGTCAGCATCTGAAGTTTAGACATCCTCACCTTGGAGGTACCTTCATGAGTTATTTTGAGAGTATCCCAAACTTCTTTAGCCAGCTCACAGTGATGCACCAGTCTGAAGATGTTCTTATTTATCCCATTGAACAGTGCATTCAAGGCCTTAGAGTTTCCAAGGGCTAATGCATCTTGCTCTTTGTCCCACTCTTCTTCAGGAATTTGCATAATAATTCCATCTTTGCCTGTCTTCGTTGGATGTTCCCATCCTTTGTTGACAGCTCTCAGGCCTTGCTATCCAGAGACCTCAAGAAGGCTATCATACGAGGTTTCCAGTCATCATAGTTAGAACCATCCAACATGGGTGGTCTATTTGAGAATCCTACATCCTTGTCCATGGTACTAGAAAGTAATGTCCCTAGATCTCACCCAGAAATTAACAGGCAGGGTGCCTGCTCTGATACCAATTGAAATTCTAGTTAACAGACTTTCGATGTCACACTGGATGTTATGACATCCAATTCTGCGCAGACAATAATGATGCAGAACTTAAATGTAAAGAGCAGTAAATAACACAAAGAATTGTTTACCCAGTTCGGTGACAAACACACCTACGTCTGGGGGCTACCAAGCCAGGGAGGAAATCCACTATTAGCAGTATTAATTCAGGCCTTAAACCAACTGTTTAATCCTATCACTTAATACCTACCCAATGCAATTTCAATCTAAAACTAAGACCAGAGTTCCTACTCACTCCCCCTCAATCACCACAGTGATTACAACCTTTAATTAGTTTAAAGTTAAATGGCGAAGTTATACTTCAAACAACTCTTGATTGTGCTTAACAGCTTTAATCAAGAAACACATCACTCACGCTTAAAAGCTTAGAGTGACACAACAAATACAACTCAATGAACACCCTAGTCCCATGCAATCATCTAGGTGATAATTGCTTGGCTCACAAGTTAAACCTAATACAAGACACTAATGAAAACAGCCGTGAAATATTATGATATAATAAATGCTTCACGCTTCAAACCCCTAAGTTGCTGAAAGTAGGATTGCCATCCTTTTATAATGCAACACTTGGGCCTTGTACTTGTATTTCCTAAAATTAAGGATAAGCAAGTTAACCTAATTTCCACATATTAGGGTGCTAACAAATAGGCTATTTGTTAGGTCTATTAATTGTAGCTCAGTTGTTAGTTTCCTGGATTTTAGCTCAGCTGTTGGATTCCTGAAAAATAGCCTGAGAAAAATACTGAAACAGAAAAACTAACTAGACTACACTTTAGCATATGCTGTCAGGAATGAATGTCATAACATTCAGTTTGACGTCCAGAACATAGGCCATATGCTAGGTCTGTTATTCTCCTGAAAAACAGACTGAAATAAATACTGAACTGTAGCAGAAAAACCAATCTGCCTATAATTTAGTATCTGCTGTCAAGGATGAATGTCATAACAATCAGTTTGACATTCAGACAATAGGCTATGTGCCAGGTCTGTTATTCTCCTGAAAATAGACTGAACTGAATACTGAACTGTAGCAGAAAAACCAACCTGCCTATACTTAAGTATCTGCTGTCAAGGATGAATGTCATAACATTCAGTTTGACATTCAGACAATAGGCTATGTGCTAGGTCTGTTATTCTCCTGAAAAACAGACTGACCTAAATACTGAGCTATAACAGAAAAACCAACTATTCTATAGTTCAATATCTGCTGTCAGGGATGGATGTCATAACATCCAGTTTGACATTCAGTAAATCCTGTATTAGCTAATCCTGCAGCATACTACTTAAGCATGTCATGACATCAGTCAAGACATCAGAGTACAGTTAGTATTTTAACACAAAATGCAGCCAATCAAAAACATCTACAGACCTCATCACACGGTTTATTGCTTTGCTACCCCCCAACAAATTGAAGAGATCAAATTCTTAAATATGAATAATCCCTACTCCAACACTTACAACTCAGGTTGGAAGAATCATCCTAATTTCTCCTGGAAGGATCAAAGAGGGAATGTTCCGCAACAGGGTACATGATAATATCAGACTCAGTATCAACAACGGTAGCAACAACAAGCACCTAAAAAGGCAGAATGGGAAATTGCCATTGAAAAATTAGCCGCCCACAGTATGCAGTTTCAAGAAGAAACTAGAACCAATCAGAAAAACACCATTGCTTCCATAAAAAATCTCAATGTCCAAATGGGTCAGATAACACAATAGTTAGCTTCAAATTCTCAAGCTCCGGGGCACCTTACCCAGTGGTACGGTGACAAATCCGCGGAAACATAACAATGTTAATGTTGTCGTAACCAGAAGTGGAAAGTCAACGAAAGAAAACAGTATGGAGGAAGATGGATTGTTAGAAGTGGATTTAGCAATCAAGGAAACCAAGAACCAAGATGAAGAAGTAGTACTGATGCCTGTTAAAGAGAAAGAAAAAGTTCCTAAACCAATCATCAAACTTCCTTACCCTCCGAGACAGAAGAAGAAAGATCAACATGAATTTTTTTTTGAGAGGTTCTTGGAAATGTTCAAAAAGCTTGAAATAAATATTCCATTTTCTGAGGCGCTAGAACAAATGCCAATATATGCCAAGTTCATGAAAGACATCATCTCCAAAAAGCGCTCCACTGATATAGACCCAATCATCTTGACTGAAACATGTAGTGTCATTCTTCAAGGTATGAAAATCCCATTGAAAAAGAAAGATAGGGGATCAGTTACTATTCCCTGCATTATTGGTGATAGAAAATTCAAGAAGGCTCTGATTGACTTGGGAGCAAGTGTGAGTTTGATGCCACTATCCATCTACAAGAAATTAGGCCTTGGTACCGTTCAAGATACTCGGATAACGCTTCAGTTTGCCAATCGCTCTATTAGGCGACCGTATGGAATAGTGGAAGACATTCTGGTAAAGATCGATAAGTTTGTTTTTCGGTTGACTTTGTCATTCTGGAAATGCCCGAAGATGAGGAGATTCCTTTCATATTGGGCAGACCATTTTTAGAGACAAGACGGTGCATGATAGACATAAAGGAAGGAACGATGGCCCTAAAAGTCTATGATGAAGAGCTAAAAATTGATGTGTGGAACACGATACAATACAAAGATGATATTGGCACAAGCCACGCTGTAGAGATAATAGATTAGGTAATTGCTTAAGAAATTGAAAAGAAAATGCCCCAATCACTGATAGAACGTGTTTTGAGTTTATCGATTTTCAAAAGTGATGAAGATGAGGGGAATTTTGAAGTGCTCGCTATGATGGAAAAACAACCTGAATGGATTAGATCTAAACCACACCTGTGGGAAGATTTAAGACCACCCCCACCATCAAAAATCACTAAAGAACCCAAAACAAGGGCAGATCTGAAACAGTTACCAGCAAATCTGAAGTGTGTATTTCTAGATACTGGAAAAAAAATGCCCAGCTATTATCAACGCTAGTTTACAAAGTGTCCAAGAAGCAGAACTCATTCAAGTGCTAAAAAAATACAAGGGTTCAATTGGATGGGAAATCGAGGATTTGAAAGATATGAGCCCGACAGTTTGGATGCACAAGATCTTAATGGAAGATGATCGCAAGCCGGTGGTGCAACCACAATGAAGACTTAACCCAGACATGAAAGAAGTAGTACGCAAAGAGGTTGTAAAATTGTTGGATGCAGGATTAATTTACCCTATTTCCGATAACTCATGTGTGAGTCCAGTCCATGTGGTACCAAAAAAAGGGGGCAACTACGGTGATTAAGAATGAGAAGAATGAGTTAATTCCAACCAGAACTGTTATAGTTTGGAGAGTTTGCATCAATTACAGGAGACTAAATATGGCAACACGAAAAAATCACTTTTCGTTACCATTCATTGATCAAATGCTGAAAAGGTTAGCCGGTCATGACTACTATTGTTTCCTCGATGGGTACTCGGGATACAATCAGATTGTTGTGGCCCCTGAAGATCAATATAAGACCGCTTTCACATGCCCCTATGGTGTTTTCGCTTACAGAAGAATGCCATTTGGGTTGTGCAACACACCTGCCACTTTTCAAAGGTGTATGACATCAATCTTTGCTGACATGCTCGAAAAGCATATGGAAGTATCTATGGATGACTTTTCAGTATTTGGTTCTTCTTTTGATAAATATTTAACTAACTTGTCCCTTGCGTTAGAAAGATGCCAGCAAACAAAATTCGATCCTGAATTGGGAGAAGTTCCATTTCATGGTAGGTGAAGGGATAGTATTGGGACACAAGATTTCCAACCGAGGCATCGAAGTAAGCGTAGCAAAAGTGGAGGTAATAGATAATTTACCCAATGAAAAAGGCATCTGAAGCTTCTTGGGACATGCGGGGTTCTACCGCAGGTTCATAAGAGATTTCTCCAAGATCGCAAAACCATTAACAAGCCTACTGGTGAAGGACACGCCTTTCCTTTTTGACAAAAAATTCAGCGAAGCCTTCGAGACCCTGAAGAAGGAACTTGTGTCTGCCCCGATAGTTATTACCCCTAATTGGTATCTCCCTTTTGAGATCATGTGTGCTGCAAGTGATAATGCAGTAGGGGCAGTATTAGGGGAACGAAAGGCGAAGCTCCTACATGTGATCTACTATGCAAGCCACGTATTGAACCCCACTCAAATGAATTATGCAACCACCGAGAAAGAGCTCATTGCGATTATTTATGCTTTTGATAAGTTCAGATCCTATTTGTTGGGATCAAAGGTAATTGTGTATACTGACCATGCAACTTTAAAATATATTTTTGCCAAACAAGAATCAAAATTGAGGTTGCTGCGATGGGTTCTACTTCTACAAGTGTTTGACCTGGAAATCAGAGATAAAAATGGGAGTGAAAACACTGTTTCAGATCACTTGTCTCGGATGACTCCTATACAAGAAACAAAAGAAACAAACCCCATCAGAGATGAGTTCACCGACGAACGTATCCTAGCCGTTACGAATATCCAGTGGTTCGCGGATTACGCGAATTTTGTGGTAGGTGGACTAATACCTGATGATTTTGTGGTAGGTGTGGGACGATCCATTCTTGTACAAAAAGGGAATAGATGGGTTGGTGCGGAGATATGTTCCGAAGGAAGAACAAAGGGACATCCTTAGAGCTTGTCATAACTCAGAATATGGAGGACACCTTAGCGGAGATAGAACAACAACAAAAGTCCTCCAGTCTGGACTGTACTGGCCTACACTGTTCAGAGATGCACAAGGGATAGTGAAAGAATGCGACAGATGTCAGAGGACAGGTAACATATCAAAGAGAAATCAGATGCCTCATAATGCCATGTTGGAGGTAGAACTGTTCGATGTGTGGGGAATAGACTTTATGGGACCCTTCCCACCGTCCTTTTGAAAGCAGTACATTCTGGTCGCAGTTGACTATGTGTCAAAATGGGTGGAAGCCGTAGCATTACCCACAAATGATGATAAAGTGGTGATCAATTTCCTAAAGAGTTACATCTTCGCTCGGTTTGGGGTACCAAGGGCACTAATTAGTGACGAAGGTACCCATTTTCTAAACAAGCTGATGGAGAGCCTGTTAAGGAAATACAATGTAAAGCATAAAATCTCCACACTGTACCATCCTCAGACAAGTGGACAGGTTGAAGTATCGAATTGGCAGATAAAGCAAATTCTGCAAAAGACAGTCAGTGTATCGCAAAAGGATTGGTCAATCAAGCCAGAGGACACACTATGGGCATACATGACAACGTTCAAAACTCCCATAGGTATGTCCCCTTACCAACTAGTCTATGCTAAAGCTTGTCATTTGCCACTCGAACTCGAGCACATGGCATTTTGGGCTACCAAATTTCTAAACTATGATCTTTCTAAAGCGGGTAAATCACAGATTCTTCAATTACAAGAGCTAGAAGAATTCAAAAATTGAGCATATGAGAATGCCAAGATATACAAAGAACAAACAAAAACATGGCATGACCGGCGCATTCAGAAGAAAGAACTTCAGGAAGGACAACTGGTGTTATTATTTAATTCCACGTAGAAGTTGTTCCCTGGAAAACTAAGGTCGAGATGGTCGGGACCTTTTATGATACAGAAGGTATTTTCGCATGGAGCCATTGAGCTTAGAAACCCGGCAAATAGGGACACTTTTAAGGTAAATGGGCAGAGAGTTAAATCGTACCTACAAGGGCAGGAGAGTGGTCTGATAGAGAAAATTCGTCTTACCTAAAAAGAGGAAGGACTGTCAAGCCATGTGACGTTAAACGAAGCGCTTCGTGGGAGGCAACACATGCAATTTTAAATTTAATTAGTGTGTGTATGTTTTGTAGGTTTACACAAGCGCTCTACAAAGGAAGGGAAAAACACTTTAATAAATACATAAGTCGTGTTGAACGGAAGGACGATACCTGAGGATAAAAGGATTGAAAGATCCGAAAAACGGGCAATTTTGCAGTCTGACACGGGCACCTGTGTCAACTGACACGACCCGTGTTAGGACCTTGGAAAAAATGGAAAAAATGAGTAAAACAGTGGCCTGACACGGCAGCCCGTGTTAGCTGACACAACCCGTGTCAGAATCATTGAAGGATGAGTTTTTGGGGTTATGACAGTGGCCTGACACGACCGCCGTGTCAGGAGCCCTGTAACGGCCTCTTTGGATAGTAGCCTGACACGGGCGACTGTGTCAGCTGACACGACCCATGTCCGGGAGATGGAAGTCAATTTTATTTTGAAAATTTTGAATTTTTGTGGGACCCACCATATTAATTAACCACTAACTACTCATTACCCACCTATCCCCTTTCCCATAATCAGATTTTAAACCACTCATCTATCCTTCTCTCTCACAATTTCATCTTCCTCATACTTTTTCTCTAAAATCCTTTTCAACCTCCATTAAACCTTCCCACTAAAAGCTTCCATAACTACCACTTCCACTACCCTATCGCAAAAAAAACCTTCACTACTATTACTCCATTTTCTGCCCTCGTCCTAACCACGGTTTCAGAATCTTTTAATTCCACATATTCGAAATTTCGGTTTTTTTGCAGGTCCAAAATGCCCCCAAGGAAGATTTTGACAGGAAAGCAACAACTAGCCGAAATGTCGAGGTCACACAAGAGACCCAGTTGGAGCCCGAATCCGCACAACATTCTATTCGATAATCCAGAACAGGAAAAGCGGTATCAAGTCAACCGGAAATGAAGCTCACACCTACCAGGTATATGTGCAAGCAAACTTTGAATGCTTTAGGGCTAAAAATTGAAGTGGACATAATGTTCCACGTATTGGGGACGCTAGAGTTTATGAGCCTTGAAGCGTCGACGTATGAGCATATCATACTCAAATTTTTAAGCACGATGGAACTCCAACTCGAAAAGAAATGGATCGACACAACCATGTACTATTTTGGGACTTTACGTTTCCGTCTGTAAGACCCTAATTTTGACCCTAAGATCCCTCATGGCATCATATCATTGCCTAGTGCATTGCCTCAAGGATCATAGCATGATTGGCTCCTTAACCCTAGGGTGGGACTTGTGTGAGTGGTTTGAGACCACCAAGCATGCTTGTGTTGTATATTATTGCTTTTCTTATTTCAATTACTAACCAAAAGCATAAAAATATGTCACTAACCTTTTTTGTTTTGAAGCTCAAGTGATCATGTACTCCCATGCTCCTAGGAGGTTCCTAAGCTCAAAGAAGTGGCTAGATGAGGATGAGAACAAGCATGACAATGGTCCACAAAGCTCTTAATCATCATATATGGCTCCCAAGTATCTCAATTTTCCAATTTGATCAAGATAACCCAAAGGGCTTGAGGATTGTTTCCTAAGGAAACCCTAATTCAACTGTGCTTTGACTGTGCCTTGCCCATGAAGAAATCTTAACCTATGATCAAATCCAATCAAGGGAAGTTCTTTCATTCATTATTTTATGCATATATGAGCCTATGTGAGGCACCTCAATCATTCATTCATCAAGATTGGAAGTTTGACCTTGAAAAGTTGACCAGTTAAGTCATCTAACTAAACTGAGGTCCACTGAGACACAACTTTTGATGTGTTTGTCGAATGAAGATGACCCCAAGAGAAACAATGTTCTTAATAATCATATGAACAACTTTCATGTTCATCAAAACTCCATTTGAAACTTGGAAGGTCATCATTCATTTCAAAACATTATAGGTCATTTTGACTGAAACCCTAATTTTGGGTCAACTTTCCAAGGACCTAACTTCCTTAATTTTTATGATTTTGAGGTGAGACCAAATGAATTGGAAAGCTTAAGATGTCTACTTAAAATGTTATGTTGGATAAAATTTCATAATCCCAAAGGTCACTTTGGACCTAAGTCATTGAATTTGAAAAATTCCCAACTTCAAGTGCCCATATTGAAACGATCTATAACTTTGATGTTGGAGGTTTTTTCATTTGAAGCTTGCATCATTGAAACATAAGGGCTTGAAGAGGCTTGCTTTTAGTGAAAATTTCCAAAGGTGACTTAGACATGTTTTTTACCCAAACTTTCATAGCCAATTTTCATTAATTGCCAAACTCCAAATGAATTTTTGCCCAACATGACTTTTGTTCCATATTTCAAGAGATTTCCAACCATTACTCACATTACTTTTTTGGACTTCCATGTGGGAGTTTCGAAGAGCTTTCTTTTTATGTCCATTTTGACATTTTATAACATAACTTGATGTGCAAGCTTGTGAAGATCATTATGCATGTCCAATTCATTTCCAGATGGTCTCAACATGTTGCGTCACCCATCATTGGGCCTTACATGCGCCTGTACAGGCCCATGCAAGAGGAATTCAAATTCCATGCACACGAGGGAACCATGATTTGCAACCCTCTTCGGCTATAAATAAGTGTGCATTCTCATTCAATTGGCAACCAAGTGGAGATCTGAATTGCTGCTGAATTGAAATCCAAACCCTCACTAAAGGAATTTTCAGTTTTCTTTCTCTTTTTCAAGATTGTATTTCAACATCATTAGTTGATCTTCAAAGCTCAATTCCTTAACCTATCATCACCATCACACTTCCAGAGCAAAAGTAGATCAAGAGCTTGAAGGATTCGTGTTGTTTGAAGCTTCATTTCAGAGGTAGAACCTCAAACTTTTTTGATCTAGATCTTGCAATACAATGTGATTTTATTTGGTTTGTGTTGTTTTCTGAAGTCCTCTCACTTGAGGCAGGCCAGTGGTGGTCTTAATTTTGCAAATCGTGCCATTCCAGTTCATACACCATGATTTTCAAGCTCACATTTCTCTCTAAATAGGAATGATGAGGATGATCTATGGTTATAGTGGTGATGTACATCACCTCATATTCATTTTGATGCCTTCATTTTTCATTTTCATTGCAATTTGTTTTCCTGCACGTGGTGGCCGGAAATGGTTAGATCGCCGGAGAAGATGGTGGTTTCCACCACCATCCCCACGTGTTTGCTTCAGAGCCCTTGGATCATGCATAAACGTTTTAATCTTGGCCATTCCATGTGTTGACTTGTTTTAATGCAAGGTGTTGCGCGCTTGACTCACGTGTACCTTGTGACCGCGCCTCTGAGCCCTTGATGCCTTGCCACGTCAAATAATGAATTAATCTGATGGCGCTGGATTTTTCTATTTTCCTTATTTTCTTTTAATTTCAGTTAATTCCTTTTATTTTCAAAAATTCATAAATATTTTATTTGAAGTCACAAAAATATGAGACCAATGCCAAAAAAATTCTTGAAAAATCTAGTTTCATATTTTGATTTTTAATTATTTTTGTGACTTCATTTAATATTTTTTGTGAATTATTTGGTTTTTAATAGTTTTAATTCATTTTTAATTACTTTCTGATATTTGATCAATTGAGTTTGATACTTGATTTCTCTTTCCATTCATTTCATCTTCATCCCCTTCTTTTTATTTTTGGCAATGAGTTAATGTCTTATGGTTGGTCTTGACAAATGAGAGGTTTAATCTTCTTTGATCCAAACCAAACTCAACTTGATCCAAGATCAAGTGAGTTGTTTTGTGTCCAAGATAGGTTGCTTCTTGGTCAAGCAAAAAACCTAAAGTCCATACAAGGTCCTTCCCCTTTTGTTTTGGCATGGCAAGTTTTCGGAGCTTGGCTTACTAGTCATGATCTCTAACTTGTGTTTATTTGCCTACAGTTTTATTGACCGGCCTCAGATAGGTGTGACTACTACATTAGTCCACTTACGATTGCTTAACATAGTGCTACATTGTCTTATGACAAGCTAACATAACCATACTAATTACTAACTTTAATTTGAGCATTTAATTTCTTGCCCTTTACTTTTATTGCAATTTATTTCTTGCTCATTTATTCATATTGCTTTTCATTTTGCTCACTTGAGCACATATTTTATGTCTATGTCATTTCCTTTTGCTCATTTGAGCTCATTATTGTATATAACTATATTCTTTGTCTTGTGGTTGTTTTGTCTTTGTTTTATGTGAACCCATTACAAAAGGAGAAAGGACTTAGAATTAGGACATACCTATGCTTAAAGGAGTTCAAGAGCAACTAGGCCTCATGCCTTTAGAATGCTAAACTTGTTGAAGAGCAACTAGGCCTCATGCCTTTAGAATGCTAAATTTCAAAGTTGACTTTAAAGGACTTCTCATCTAAACCTATTCTTTGTCCATTCCCCTTATTGTGTTGTGAACTTTTTGATGTTTGTTCTTGTGTGATAGGGATTCCATCTTGAGATAGTGAAGAGGACCATTGTCATGAATAGCCAAGTTAAGAGAGACAAGCCAAATGGAGATCCTAGGAGCTTGAATCTAAATATTTGTTTGATTGCTTGAGTATTTGCTAAGTCCAAAGGAAAGGAGCATCTTGAGTCATCTCTATGACTTCAAGAAAAGGAACTCCAAGGGTTTTATCTTTTCTCTCTTGTCTTTGTATACTTTAGGACTAGCCCTTCTCTTCTTCTCCTCACTCTAACCAAGCCAAAATCTTTTCTTTCAAACTTTTGACATTGTTTCAAATTAGAAACCTAGGCCTTATGCCTTTGACTTTTCAAAACCATTTTCTTCAATACTCATTGTGAATGAATTTTAATCCAACTTTGACTTCATTTTGTAAATAAATCTAACTTGTAAATATAACTCACTTCAAATTGTTTTTGTGGTTCCAATGGCCACCTTGTTAAAACCTTTTCAAAAACATTAGTCATAGGTTTGAGTTATCATAGTGGTTGATGTAAATCTCTCCTCATCCTTAGTGGTTGGATTATAAGTCTTCCATGCTTATTATAGGGTTAACCCCTCACTAGCATGTTGAAGCCTTCCTCACATTGTGGATTATTGGTTTAGGTTGAGTTTTCTTCCTTTGATAACAAAAGGCCTTAAGGCTCTTGATCAAATCAATTCACCCATCTTTGTGATTTTTACCCCGAACTACGAGGTTTTGATCCTACCTTTGTGATGGTACGTAGGCAATGGGTTCATCCATTCAAACAACAAAATTTGTAAATATAATCTATTCTCTTATCATCCCTCCAATCTTTTGCACATATTTTCACAAATACCAACCTACAACACATAATTGCAGAAAGGGTTCCCTTAGAGTACTAAGAATGTTTTGGGTGCGTAAAACCGTCCCATTTCATAACCAACCCCCTTACCTAGATCTCTGACATTTTTATTAGTTTTTGATTAGATAAAACTTCTTACTTGGCTTTTGTTCGCTTTTTAGCCTTTCCTTTGGACAAATAAAAGTGCGGTGGCGACTCGAATTGTATGTTTACTTTTGGTTTAGTCAATAAACCTAAAGGAAACGAAAACCCTGCTACAGAAAAGTGGCAACTCTGCTAGGGATTCTAACACATCTCTAGTGGGTTTAGCCTACTTTTTGCTTATGTGTGTTGTATGTTTATATTTATTTGTGATATATTTTTGTGCAAATTTGGGATGACTGTATTGTTTGTAATGTATGAATTGCTTGATATATTACTTGCTTGTATGCTTGGTGGTTTCTTGTGAGATGAGTTCTATACCCGAACTCGAGTGCACTTACGATAGGAGAATGGCATAGTCTTGTTGACTTGTGTGGAGTTATTACTTAGCAAGTTGACTTGCAAGCCCATTCACTTGGTGGAGGTCTTGTTGGGATCAATAATGTCACACGAGTAGTCGTGGTTAGGCATTACTCTTTCCAATATAAACCTTAGAAGCCAAGGACCTTAGATACCTTGCCCATCTTGGCTTATTTTAGGACGTAGTGCGAAGGTCGTTCAAGTCTAAGATTTGATACGATTGTTACGCGATACTACACTCATAAGAGTCTCTCTTGAGAATATTTTTGGAATACGAGTAGTCGTTTTATCCGATAATATCCGAAAGATGAGATGATGACTATGGGGACCTTTTTAGAACATGATTGTCAGGTTTAACCATAGTACACTCCTATTTGGGTGGTTCTTAACCGGGACTCCATGCTCGTGACTTACAATAAACCCTTGATTCGCGGTTGATCCGTCCTCGTACATTCTCAATATCAATGGAACTTGGGTGTCGATAAGGTGTAAACCATAATCCACCAAAATGGATGATTGATATTGACAATGACGTGAGCCATCCCGTGACCTTTGTGTGGTGTGACTTGTTTGATCCTTGAGTGTGATTGTTGCATCCATGCATTCATGCACTCATTCACATCCATATCATCAACAATAACGAATTTTCAAGGAACTTAAGAGGTCTATTTGCAAATTTTCAGACATGGATAAGCAAAGAAGGAATACGAAGAAGTACAGTTTCAGACAACCCGACTTGAAAGAGTTAAGGAGTTTGACATCTTATGTATTAGAGTTCTTGGAGTTCAAAGCTCGTCATGGGAAGCTCATGTCTATTATTTCTACCAAGGTGGATGAAGGTCTGATAAGAGTGTTGGTGCAGTTCTACGATCCTCTGTATCGATGCTTCACTTTTCCGGATTTCCAGATTTTGCCTACACTTGAGGAGTATGCCTATCATGTGGGTATACCTATTCTTGATCAGTTGCCGTTCAGTGGTTTGGAGAAGATTTCGTCTTCTCAAGAGATTGCTGACATGCTTCATGTGGATGTATCTGACATTGTTGCCCATATGACTACCAAAGGTGGAATTCAAGGTCTCCCATCTGATTTTCTAATTGCCAAAGCTACTTTGTTTGGGAAGGCCATGAGTGAGGACGCTTTTGAAGCCATATTTGTACTCCTCATCTATGGGCTAGTGTTATTTCCCAACATCGACAATTTTGTGGATGTGAACGCTATTAGGATTTTCTCTTCTCTTAATCCCGTTCCGACTCTGTTGGGTGACACTTATTTCTCTTTGCATATGAGGAATGCAAAGGGTGGTGGTTCCATTGTGTGCTATCTGCCTCTGTTGTACAAGTGGTTTATTTCGCACTTGCCCCAGACGCTTGCCTTCAAGGAGAACAAGGGATGTCTACAGTGGTCTGCGAGACTTATGTCTCTCACTAATGATGATATCTCTTGGTACAACCGTGTTTATGATGGCGTTCATATTATTGACTCTTGTGGTGAGTTCTCCAATGTGCCTCTTCTTGGTACATGTGGTGCAATTAACTAAAACCCTGTTTTGGCTCGCCCTCAGCTTGGGTTCCCCTTAAAGGATAAACCCAACAACATTTTGTTGGAAGGATTATTCTTTCAAGAGGGTAAAGATCCCCAAAACCTGAAGGATAGGATGGTCCGCGTCTGACGCAAAGTTCATAAGAAAGGGAGAAATGAGATTGGTCCGAAGAATTGCATTGCTTTGGAACCCTACACCACTTGGGTAAGGAAGAGAGCTCTTGAATACCACATGTCGTACGAGTATCCGAGACCTACCCCTATAGTTATGGTTGGACCTTCAACCCTCCCTAACCAAGGAGTAGAGGAGTTGAGATATGAAGATCGGTCGCGTGCTTGGGTTCGCGAGCGTGAGGAACTTCTTCAGCAACTCAAAGATAAGGATGCAGTGATAGAGTTTCTAGAGCATCAGGTTATCGATGAGCCGGATGATGTAGTTACTTCTCTTCTTCGTCATTCATCTAGGTTTTGGAAGAGGAAGTATGATCAGCTTGCTAAGGAGAAGGCCGATATCGAAGCAGCTTATGAGAGAGAGGTGAAGAGGCTTCGTGCAACCTATCTTCCGATCTCGAAGGCTTTGGACGATTGTTTCTAGGGCTCCATAGGATGTTCATTCTCCTTTTCTCTTGTATTGTATTTGGTTACCAAAACTGTACTACTTCTTTGGTGTAAAAAGCTTCCAAATATTATTGCTATGAGTATTCCATATATGTCTTAAAAGTTAAATATTTTAAAATATTTGCACATAGATCTCTAAAAATTCCTCTGATTAAAAAACAAATCATATGCACAAACATTGCATGCATCATATGCATCAGCAGGTTTTGTTCCAAGCTCTTGATCAGTGGTCTAACTCTTTGTTCTTCATTTATTTTGAAGACAAGATGACGCACCGGTATAATAACAGGGCCAATCATCCGAAGATAATGGAGCATTTAGAGCAAGAGAACAGAGACTTGAAAGAAGGGATTGTTAGGCTGACTGCCATGATGGAGTCAGTTCTGGCCGCATAGAGCCAAGCTTCACCAACTCCCGCAACTCCTCCCGCGAGGACGGTCATATCTGAGATAGCTACTTCAATTGTGCCTGTTGCAACAGCCCACTTTCCTCCGTCTATGCCAGTTGGGTTCCCTTGGGGAATGCCCCCCAATTTCATGCCAGAGGGTTTTGCTTCTACTCTCGCTTCTTTGCCGGCATCTAGCCCGGTCCTGTCTGTGCCACCTCTCGTTGTGCACACCCTTCCCCGTGTTGAAGACACCATTTATCATTCCGAGCCATCTGAGGGCCCGAACGTATATGAAAAAATGGATGAGATGAAAGATCAATTCCTTGAGCTGCACAAGGAACTGAAGACTTTGATGGGTAAGGACCTCTTTGGGAAAAATGCTGCTGAGTTGTGCTTGGTGCCCAACGTGAAGATCCCTATTAAATTCAAAGTACCTGACTTTGAGAAGTATAAGGGAAACACATGCCTGCTCAGCCATCTTGTGATGTATGCTCTCAAGATGTCAACACAGACTGGCAACGACCAACTGCTAATCCACCACTTTCAGGATAGCCTGACAGGCGTTGTGCTCCGGTGGTATATGGGGCTGGAGAGTGCAAGCATCCGCACTTTCAACGATCTAGGCGAGGCCTTCGTTAAGCAGTATAAATATAATGTGGATATGGCTCTGGATAGGGACCGGTTGAGGGAGATGTCGCAGAAAGAGAAAGAGACTTTCAAGGAGTACGCCCAGATATGGCGAGAATTGGCAGCTCAGATAGTGCCACCCCTTGAAGAGAAGGAGATGACAAAGATCTTCTTAAAGACTTTGAGCTCTTTCTACTATGAAACAATGATTGCCATTGCTCCCTCAGACTTCATCGAAATGGTGAATATGGGAATGAGATTGGAGGAAGGGGTCCGTGAAGGACGGTTATCTAGAGATGATGGTTCCTCAACTAAGAAGTATGGAGGCTTTGCGAGGAAGAATGAGGGATAGACTCATGTTGTGTCCTCTCATGTCAAAAGAAGGCCCTCTGTAAGGAGGAAGGATGTGCGTACAACCGTCAACCAACACCAGGTGGCTCATATAGCACCTTCTTTTAGAGAAGTTCATCAACATCATCATCAACAACAACAACATCAACAAAAACAGGCCTACCAGCCACGTAACAACAATAACACCAGCACCAGCAACTACGAGAGGAAGAGGGTAAATTTTGACCCGATTCCGATGACTTATGTTGAGCTTTATCCTTCCTTGATCGATAGAAAGCTGATAACTCCACGAGATCCTCCTGCTGTACCGACCAATCCTTAGTGGTGGTACAAGCCCGAACTTCATTGTGTATATCATTCCGGTGCTCCCGAACATGACGTGGATAACTGTTACCCATTGAAGACCAAGGTGCAAGACCTTGTGAGAAGTGGGATATTGTTTTTTGAGGACGTAGGTCCGAATGTAAAGAAGAACCCATTGCCCGAGCATGGGAAAGCATCTGTTAATATGGTCCAGGGATGCCCTGGCAAGGACAAAGTCCTTTATATGAATGATATAAGGCAATCTTTGGTCGAGATGCACAAGCTGTTGTGTGAACACAACCATTATGAGCATGACCATGATAGGTGCCAGGTGTGCACTATCAATGAGAGAGGATACCGTCAAGTAAGAATGGACATCCAATAGATGATTGATCAAGGGATGATTGAAATACTTCAGAATCGTAATGAGGATGAAGTTGATGTAATTACCCTTGTGTTTAGAATTCCTGAGCCTGCTGTTTTCAAGTATGATGGCAACAAGAAGAAGGTATCTCCAGCTCTTGTGATAAAGCCAGCGGGCCCTGTCCCGTATGTATCAGACAAAGTTGTTCCCTACCGATATAACGCTGTTATGCTAGAGGATGGAAAGGAGGTGTCGTTGCCCTCAACTTCTGTGGTGAGCATTTCAGACGTCAGTGGTGTGACCCGTAGTGGTCGTGTCTTCTCGGTGCAGCCGAAATCCCATGAAGATGTCGTGAAGAGAACTGTTGTTAATCCTGCCGGTCCCGTGGGGACTTCTTCTCAAAATAATCATGTTCCTGTTGTTGACCCTATTGCTGTCAAGAATAATAATACTCCTATCCTGGTTGGCCAGTCTGGCATTTTGAAAGAGGATGGTGATGAGATGCTAAGGCTCGTCAAAAGGAGTGAATATAATGTTGTTGATCAGCTGTTACAAACTCCATCAAAGATATCTGTCTTATCTTTGTTGATGAATTCCGAGCCACACCGTGAAGCTTTGCATAGGGTGTTGGACGTGGTATACATGGACCACGATGTCACAATCGAGCAGTTTGATAGCATTGTTGCAAATATAACTGCTTGCAACAATTTGAGCTTCTGTGATGCTGATCTTCCCGAGGAGGGAAAAGACCACAATTTGGCTTTACACATATCTATGAACTGTAAAGACGATGCCCTGTCCAATGTGTTGCTGGACACAGGGTCATCACTTAATGTATTGCCAAAATCCACTCTTGCTAAACTTTCATACCAGGGGCCTCCCATGAGGCAGAGTGGAGTGGTTGTAAAGGCGTTTGATGGATCGCGCAAAACTTTGATCGGAGAATTAGAACTCCCGATCAAGATTGGACCTAGTGACTTCCAGATCACTTTCCAGGTCATGGACATTCATCCGTCTTATAGCTGTTTACTTGGCAGACCATGGATTCACGAGGCAGACGCCGTGACATCCACCCTACACCAAAAGTTGAAGTTCGTGAAGAACAAGAAGTTGGTGGTGATAGGGGGAGAGAAGGCTCTCTTGGTCAGTCATTTATCTTCCTTCTCCTATATTGACATTGAGGATGAGGTTGGGACTCCGTTCCAAGCCTTATCTATTGTTTAGCCTTCAAGGAAAGGACTTTCTTCATTTGTCTCCTATAATGAGGCAAAGTTGGCCATTGAGCATGGTGCAACTACTGGTTTGGGGAAAATGATAAAGTTGGAAGATAACAGGTCTTAAGTTGGCATAGGATATTCTTCTGGTGTTTCCAATGATCGTGGGTTATTCCAGAGTGGAGGTTTTATCCATACTGTCGAAGATCAGGAAGCTGCTGCCATTGTTGAAGATGATGAATAGGAAGACCTTGGCGACTTTGTCATACCTGGCAGAATCTGCAATAATTGGGTCGTTGTTGATGTTCCAACAGTTATCCACAAGTCAACGTAATGTGTTCATTTTGTTTGAAAACCCTTCTCCCATGCCAAAAGGAGAAGTGAAGACATTGTTGGCACAATTTGATTAATACAATCATATTCATTCAATAATCACATGTTAAATGTTTGTTCTTCCAAATCATTTTTGCTTTTTGCATGAAATTGGTGATCACTATAAAACCCTAAAAAGAGAATAAAATCAATCTTTTCATCTACATAATGATTTGCCTTGCTTGAATTCTGAAATCTCTTTTATACTCAAAATCATTATGCAGGTTAATCAAACCCATTGAACATAATGATCCAACACCATCTCCCAACTTTGAGTTCCCTATATTTGAGGCAGAAGAAGATGATGTTGAAGAGATTCTTGATGAGATTACCCGTTTGCTTGAGCACGAGGAGAAGATCATTCAGCCACATCTTGAGAATCTGGAAACAGTCAACTTGGGATCTGAAGATTGCATTCGTGAAGTGAAGATTGGGGCACTCCTTGAAGAGTCTGTTAAGAAGGGGTTGATTGAGTTGCAACGAGAATATGTCGACGTCTTTGCCTGGTCTTATGAAGACATGCCTGGTCTGGATACTGATATCGTGCAACATTTCTTGCCGTTGAAGCCTGAGTGTGTGCCTGTGAAGCAGAAGCTCAGAAGAACTCATCCTGATATGGCAGTGAAGATTAAAGAAGAAGTTCAGAAGCAAATTGATGCGGGGTTTCTGGTGACTTCTACATGTCCTCAATGGGTGGCCAATATTGTGCCTGTGCCTAAGAAAGATGGAAAAGTCCGAATATGTGTGGATTACCGTGACTTGAATAAAGCTAGTCCGAAAGATGATTTTCCTCTACCACACATTGATATGTTGGTAGATAATATGGATAAATTCAATGTCTTTTCATTTATGGATGGATTTTCCGGTTATAATCAGATTAAAATGGAACCCGAGGATATGGAGAAAACAACATTCATCACACCTTGGGGAACATTCTGTTATCGAGTGATGCCCTTCGGTTTGAAGAACGCCGGAGCCACGTATCAACGTGCTATGACTACCTTGTTTCATGATATGATGCACAAGGAGATTGAGGTTTATGTCGATGATATGATTGCAAATTCAAAAACGGAAGTTGAACATGTAGAACACTTGTTGAAGTTGTTCCAGCGTTTGAGGAAGTACAAACTCCGCCTGAATCCGAACAAGTGTATATTTGGAGTCCGTTCCGGCAAGTTATTGGGCTTTATTGTCAGCGAAAGAGGTATTGAAGTTGATCCTGCCAAGGTCAAAGCAATACAAGAGATGCCTGCACCCAAGACTAAGAAGCAAGTCCGAGGTTTTCTTGGCCGCTTGAATTACATTTTGAGATTTACATCCCACATGACTGCCACATGTGTGCCTATATTCAGGCTCCTGCGGAAAGATCAACATCGTGATTAGACCGAGGATTGCCAGAAAGCTTTTGACAGTATCAAAGAGTATTTGTCTGAGCCTCCAATTCTGTCTCCGCCTGTTGAAGGAAGACCGTTGATTATGTACTTGACTGTGCTTGATGATTCCATGGGGTGTGTATTGGGTCAGCAAGATGAATCAGGGAGGAAAGAGTTTGCAATATACTATTTGAGCAAGAAGTTCACTGATTGCGAGTCTCGGTACTCAATGCTTGAGAAGACATGATGTGCTTTGGCTTAGGCTGCTAAGCGCTTACGCCAGTATATGCTGAATCATACGACTTGGTTGATATCCAAAATGGATCCAATCAAGTATATCTTTGAGAAGCCTGGTTTAATTGGGAGAATTGCCCGTTGGAAGATGTTGTTATCTGAGTATGATATTGAGTATCGAGCTCAAAAAGCTATTAAAGGTAGTATCTTGGCTGACCATTTGGCACATCAACCAATTGAAGATTATCAGTCTGTTAAGTACGACTTCCCTGATGAGGAGATTATGTATTTGAAGTTGAAGGATTGTGATGAGCCTACGCTCGATGAAGGGCCAGAGCCTGGTTCCCGATGGGGCATGGTGTTTGATGGTGCTGTCAATCAGTATGAAAATGGTATTGGGGCAGTGATTATTACTCCTCAAGGCACCCATTTTCCTTTTACAGCAAGGCTAACTTTTGAATGCACGAATAATATGGCGGAGTATGAGGCTTGCATTATGGGTTTGGAAGAATGTATTGATCTTAGGATCAAACATCTTGATGTTTACGGTGATTCGGCCCTTGTTGTTAATCAGATTAAGGGTGAATGGGAAACGAATCAGCCAGGCCTCATCCCATACAAAGATTACGCGAGGAGGATCTCAACTTTCTTTACTAAGGTTGACTTCCATCATATTCCTCGAGATGAGAATCGGATGGCGGATGCTCTTGCTACGCTTGCTTCAATGATTGTGGTGAAGTATTGGAATGAAGTCCCCAATATTACTGTGATGCGCTTGGATAGGCCAGCTCATGTGTTTGCAGTTGAAGATGTGAAAGATGATAAGCCATGGTATTATGATATCAAGTGTTTTCTTCAGAGTCAAATTTACCCGCCTGGGGCATCTGTCAAAGATAAGAAGACTTTGAGGAGATTATCTGGTAGTTTCTACCTTAATGGTGATGTGCTTTATAAGAGGAATTTTAACATGGTTCTGCTCAGATGCGTGGATAGACACGAAGCAGACCTATTAATGACTGAAGTCCATGAGGGTTCATTTGGTACTCATTCCAATGAAGATGCCATGGCAAAGAAGATGTTGAGAGCAGGCTACTATTGGCTGACAATGGAGTCCGACTACTGCAAATATGTGAAGAAATGCCACAAGTGTCAGATTTATGCGGATAAGATTCATGTTCCCCCGACACTTCTGAATGTTATTTCCTCACCATGGCCTTTCTCCATGTGGGGAATTGACATGATTGGCATGATAGAGCCAAAGGCGTCGAACGGTCACCGTTTTATTCTCGTAGCTATTGATTACTTCACCAAGTGGGTTGAAGAGGCATCATATGCGAATGTGACCAGGCAGGTGGTCGTGAAGTTTATCAAGAACTAACTTATATGCCGATATGGTGTGCCAGACAAGATCATTACTGATAATGGATTTAACTTGAACAACAAGATGATGAAAGAGCTATGTAGCGAGTTCCAGATTGCACATCATAATTCTTCTCCCTATAGACCCAAGATGAATGGGGCTGTTGAAGCTTCCAACAAGAACATCAAGAAGATTATCCAGAAGATGGTTGTTACGTACAAAGACTGGCATGAGATGCTGCCATTTGCTTTGCATGGGTATCGTACATCCGTCCTCACTTCAACAGGGGCAACCCCTTTCTCCCTTGTATATGGCATGGAGGTTGTGCTCCCCGTGGAGGTTAAGATCCCATCAATGAGAGTCTTGATGGAAGCCAAGTTGACTGAGGCTGAATGGGTTCAGAGTCGTTATGACCAACTGAATTTGATTGAAGAAAAGAGATTAACTGCCATGTGTCATGGTCAGTTGTATCAACAAAGGATGAAGAAAGCCTTTGATAAGAAGGTCAAGCCTCGTGTGTTACGAGAAGGTGACCTTGTGCTCAAGAAAGTCTTGTCTTTCGCGCCCGATTCCAGGGGCAAGTGGACTCTAAACTATGAAGGTCCATACGTTGTTAAGAGAGCCTTTTCATGAGGTGCTTTGTTGCTTACAACTATGGATGGGGAAGATTTCACTCGTCCTGTGAATTCAGATGCAGTCAAGAAATACTTCGCCTAAAATAAAAACAGAATAGCTCGCTAAGTTGAAAACCCGAAAGGGCGGCTTAGGCAAAAATGAGCGTCTCGGTGGATTGAAAACCCGAAAGGGCGGTCCAGGCAAAAGTTAAAGACATGAAAAAAAATGAATATATATGTCCCGCTAGATTAAGTACCTCACCCTGGGGCGATCTAGGCAAAAATTAGGGATTTGGCAAGTAACTGCATCCTGACAAGACTTTGTTCTACAACATTCATCTATCAAAGATTCTCTTTCAGTCATCATCAACTGAAGCTTCAAATACAGTGGATTCAGAGATTGGTGGAGAAACGGTCATTATGTTCAATGTAGTCCTTTTTCCATGTATATCACCAATTTCAAATTTGTAAAGATCCATGGAGTCTCGCCATTTGCGGGCTACCATCCCATTAAATAAATTTGAGCCTTTATCCAATTCTTGGCACTCTTACTTGTTTCTGTTTAACAGATGTTTTATGGTGTGGTAATTACAAACAAAACGGGAAACAAGTGGTTTTTGGTTCAGAATCAATGTCAATATTATTTTCACTGTGTTTTTTCATTTTCATTTTTTTCCTTTTTTTCAATAGCTTGGATTTTTCTTTGTTATTCTTGTTTTTTCAACCGAGTGCCCTTCCTTCGGCTAGTGCTTCTTTTGAACCATCGAGTATATTTTATTTTCTCTTTTTTTTTATGATCCTTCCGTACTCACCTTGGTTTTTGAAACTTACGGGGTTTACCCCAAACTTAGAATTTTAACACAGCTTAATAATATCACCTTGACTCCGAACAGGGTAAGGAAGTGTTTTGGTTCCGGGTTACATTTACGGGGTTAAACAAACAATGGATACAGGCTCAAATGGGGTTTACAAAGGATAGAATTACCGGGATGGCTAGAAAGGCTCAAGGCTATATTCAAACAATGTGCCTTAGTGTGTGTAGATATGCAGTGATAATCCCAGAGAACCTACGCAAATTCAGAGTGATAAAGACATACCTGAATATTGCTCATGGCGATCAATGTGTTTGTCTTTTTATGCACTCACCCTGTTAGGTAAAGCTTGACAGCATCCACAGTACCTCTAGTATGGTGCGACTTCTTTCTTACTTCGGAATACACAGGGCACTTATGTTGGTTAAGCTGTATACGTTGCGTCCGATCTTTTCTTCAGCAGTATCGACTTCCTGGGAAGATTATTCACAACAAGTAATGGTAAGTGGAGTGATCATTTCATCCACTCTCACTCGTGGTCATCACTAATTCTACAATAATACCACAGACCTGAAACACTTGCAGCATATCGTATCCTAAAAACAGACAAACCAAATGCAAAACAGTAATAATGTAAAATAAAAAAATTCTTAGAAAAATTAACAAAATATTGAAATAAATAATATAAAACCTCCCCCCATACTTGAACTAAACATTGGCCCCAATGTTTGTGAACAAGGACAAAAGAGGTAACTCACAGCACTCTACTAAGGAGGCGGGGGTGGAAAATGCAGCATCAATTGCCGCATCATGAGTCTCATTTCATCCAACATTGCCCCCTGTCGGGCCTGCTCGATGCCTTGCCGTGTTTGCTCGGTCCTCAAGTCGCTGAGCTCGGCTTGTACCCAGGTCCATTGGTCGGCAGGCCAGGAAGACGATCCTGCTTCCTACTGGGTAGGTTCCAGAGGTGGGGGTACAAACTGTTCATGAGGCTCCTCCTCTTCTGCTTCTATTGCCTCCGCATGGTCACCTACAAACTGCTCACCTGTAGCAAAGTGCTCAGCATCGTATCCTTCCTTAATGTCGGGGTCAGCACTAACATATAGCCAGTTTGCACAGTCAGTAATACTAACTTTGTCCAGATCCGGAAGAGCCATAATAAACCGTTTATGAATGAGAATAGAATAATAAGTGGGAGCAACGAAAATCATACTTTGTTGTATTAGAGTTGCCATGTCAATTTTGGTCTTACCTGCTACTGGAGTGTCTTCAAGTAAAACTGCCTGATACCCGAAATGTTCTGCAATTTGGGTGATCATGCCTCTGACGGAGATGCCTCTGGAGTCCGCACGACCAACTCTGCCAAGATAATCATCTGCAAAGGCATCCATATTGATGGCCTTATTTTGCATCATCAATTACATAAAAAATAACTCATGTTGAGTTGCCACACCTGTGATATCACCCCGTCCGAACAGGGTGTATGCCAAACCCTTCTAGGCATAGCGAAAACACGATTTCTGGATGTCGGAGGCTTTAGCACCCTTGGAGGTGTAATCTGTCCTCCCTGTGAGGGCAATCCAGAAGTCTTTTGGCGAAAACCCATCTGGGACCACCCTCGGTCCGTACAGCGGGAGTCAGAGGATCCCTGCCAATTCTTCCACAGACAATTCATGATAATTATTAAACAGACGGTGTAGCGGGTTTTCGTTACCTTTAGGTTTATTGACTAAACCAAAAGTAAACATACAATTCGAGTCACCACCGCACTTTTATTTGTCCAAAGGAAAGGCTAAAAAGCGAACAAAAGCCAAGTAAGAAGTTTTATCAAATCAAAAACTAATAAAAATGTCAGAGATCTAGGTAAGGGGGTTGGTTATGAAATGGGAAGGTTTTACGCACCCAAAACATCCTTAGTACTCTAAGGGAACCCTTTCTGCAAATATGTGTTGTAGGTTGGTATTTGTGAAAATATGTGCAAAAGATTGGGGGGATGAGAAGAGAATAGATTATATTTACAAATTTTGTTGTTTGAATGGATGAACCCATTGCCTACGTACCATCACAAAGGTAGGATCAAAACCTCGTAGTTCGGGGTAAAAATCACAAAGATGGGTGAATTGATTTGATCGAAAGCCTTAAGGTCTTTTGTTATCAAAGGAAGAAAACTCAACCTAAACCAACAATCCACCCTGTGAGGAAGGCTTCAACATGCTATTGAGGGGTTAACCCTATAATAAGCATGGAAGACTTATAATCCAACCACTAAGGATGAGGTGAGATTTACATCAACCACTATGATAACTCAAACCTATGACTAATGTTTTTGAAAAGGTTTTAACAAGGTGGCCATTGGAACCACAAAAACAATTTGAAGTGAGTTATGTTTACAAGTTAGATTTATTTACAAAATGAAGTCAAAGTTGGATTAAAATTCATTCACAATGAGTATTGATGAAAATGGTTTTGAAAAGTCAAAGGCATAAGGCCTAGGTTTCTAATTTGAAACAATGTCAAAGTTTGAAAGAAAAGATTTTGGCTTGGTTAGAGTGAGGAGAAGAAGAGAAGGGCTAGTCCTAAAGTATACAAAGATAAGAGAGAAAAGATAAAACCCTTGGAGTTCCTTTTCTTGAAGTCATAGAGATGACTCAAGATGCTCCTTTCCTTTGGACTTAGCAAATACTCAAGCAATCAAACAAATATTTAGATTGAAGCTCCTAGGATCTCCATTTAGCTTGTCTCTCTTAACTTGGCTATTCATGACATTGGTCCTCTTCACTATCTCAAGTTGGAATCCCTATCACACAAGAACAAACATCAAAAAGTTCACAACACAATAAGGGGAATGGACAAAGAATAGGTTTAGATGAGAAGTCCTTTAAAGTCAACTTTGAAATTTAGCATTCTAAAGGAATGAGGCCTAGTTGCTCTTCAACAAGTTTAGCATTCTAAAGGCATGAGACCTAGTTGCTCTTGAACTTCTTTAAGCATAGGTATGTCCTAATTCTAAGTCCTTTCTCCTTTTGCAATGGGTTCACACAAAACAAAGACAAAACAACCACAAGATAAACAATATAGTTATATACAATAATGAGCTCAAATGAGCAAAAGGAAAATGACATAAACATTGAAGGTGAGAAAAACAAGAAAGGGGGGGTTTGAATTGTTTGGAAAAATAAGCGCTTTTTCAAAATGAAAATCACACAAGGATTTTATACTGGTTCGCTTATAACACAAAGCTACTCCAGTCCACCCGGCCGAGGTGATTTCGCCTTCAACAAGGACTTAATCCACTAATCTTGAAAGATTACAAACAATCGTCTAAGAGAAAGATCTCTTAGTCCTCTCAAGTATACAGACTTCACAGAGTCACTTGAGGAAATAAACAAACAATAGATAAAAGATTTATGTAATCTAGAGTGCTTCTAAGAAAGCAAATATTACAGTATTAAGAACAAGAGTTTTTCACGTAATAAGCAAAAGCTTCGTGAAGATCTTAGAGAGTAAGAGAGTTTTCTTGAACGTTGATGTTTCAGTATGATTTTTCCTTGTATTGTTGTGTAGTTTTGAATGTTGATTTGCAGTCCTTTATATAGAGAAGTGAGGTAGTAGTTGAAACTGATGAGTAATGAAATGAACTTACGCCATAACATAAACAGCTTCTGCAGGATAACTTTCTCTCCTTGAAATGACTACTTACCACATATAGTATCTTCTTCATTGAAATTGGAGATTAACGTCTCTTTCTCTATTAGGAAATCCATTTGCAAATCTTTACTTGGCTTTAACGTTACTCTTTCATGATTAGCAAATCCATAATCAGAGTCTTTGTGTATCTGAGAATCTTGGAGTCTTGCTTCTGATGTTGATCTCTTTAGAGTTCTGATGGATTCTTCAGATAATGCCAAGAGCTTCTGAAGTTAGACATACCTTTGTTCAGAGTCAGAACTTCTAGAGCTTACTACTTGTTCAGATGCTTCTGATACTTTGCTGTTTTGCTCAGAGTTAGATTTTCTTGAACGTGTTTCCTCTTCAGATGCTTCTGATCATATGCTTCTGATCTGGTTCTGTATCTGATGACATCATCAGATTTCTTCCTTCTTTCTTTAGAACCCTGCACACTTAGAAACTTTTTGTTAGGGTGCCATTTTTGGTTTCATCCTTTGTTATCATCAAAATCAAGGAATCTGTTGTAGAACAATTTTTGTTCTTACAATCTCCCCCTTTTTGATGATGACAAAACAAACTTAATTAGCAGATGAAACATGAATAATATCAGATCAGATAGACAGAAGCTCCCCCTGAGTTAGTGCTAGGGAGTTCAGAAGTTCTTACCAGAGCTTCTAAGTAAAGAGGTTTCTTGATACCTTCTGCAATTTCTTAAGTCCAGGTTAGATAACTTTATTTTTAAGAAAAATATAAGAAAAAATATGTTGCAGAATGCTTAAGGTATTAGACAATATTTTCATCAGAGCTATTAATGACTTCTCCCCCTTTTTGTCAGAATCAAAAAGACATAGCAAAAATAAATAAATGAAGAGAAAAACATCGTATTCATTGAAAAAAGGCAAAGCAACAGAGGCAACAAGAAACAAAACATCAGGAACAAGGAAATCAGAGCAACAAGCAAACAAAAACATTAGGCAAGCAAAAGAAATATCCTAAGTGCCTAGGGGTTCGGAGGCGGAGGCATTCTCTGAAGCAACATAGCAAGCATGTTCTGGATGTTGTCGTTGACAGTATCTTGCTTGTCCATTCTGGCCCGGAGTTCATTCTGATCTTGCTTAAGTTCTTTCAGAGTCTGAAGAACCATAGGGATAACAGAAGAAGACTCCCCCTGAGTCAGAGCCTGCTGTGCTTCAGCAGCAGCCAGCGCTTCAGCTTCAGCAGCAGCTTGTGCTTCAGCTTCCTTTATCCTTAGAGCTTCAGCTTCTCTAGCTCTTTCTTCCTCAAGCCTTCTAGCCTCTTCTGCTTCTCTAGCAAGTCTCTCTTCCTCTAGCCTTCTGGCTTTCTCAGCAGCTTCTCTGGCAAGTCTTTCCTGAAGTCTTTCCTCAGCATCTCTGATGTAGCCATTTCTGACTTGTTCAGAGATGTTCTTCAGTCTAAAAGCCTCAGAGGTCATCCAGCCAATGACTTTGTTCCAGTGTGTCCTTACAGATTTAGGATCATCACTGACTTCAGAGTTAGTGGTCAGAGACTTGACCTTTTGTACTGAAGCCCCTGCTACCAGCATGATGGCTTCCTCAAGGGTAGGTACAGAAAGGTTTGGTTCAGAGGTTTGAGGTGAAGATGGTGGAGGGCTGAGATTTAATGTGAGAGGTTCAGATTCTGCTTCAGGTTCAGATCTTTGGGGTGAAGCGTAAAGAGGGTTTAAGTCTAAAGCTGGAGATTCAGTTTCAACTTCAGGTTCAGGTTCAGCGGAGGTGTTTGGAGGGATAATATCAGAGGTGTGGAGGTCAGAGGGTTGAGTTTCAGAAGTAATGTTGGTTGTTTGTTTTGGTGGAGGTGAAGTTGTTTCAGGTTCTGTTGTTTGTTGTGAAGCGAAGTTTAGAGCATAAATCTGGGCTAGGGTTGGAGAGTTAGGGTCTGAGAGTTCTGGGTCAGAAGAAATGGTGAGGTATGGTGGTGATTCTGGGGCTGTGGAAGATGAAGAGGAGGAGGTGCTTTGGTGTGTTTGTTCAGGTTCAGAAGGAGGTATGAAGGTACGGGCGATATTTAAAACTGGTGAAGGCTGAGTGGTTTTGATGGTTGAAGGTGGGATTTCAGAGGTTGTATAAATTGGTGTTGGGAGAGGATTAGAGGAAGGGGTAGAGGAAACCATCGTAGGTACAGAGGTAATGGGAGGAACAGACATACCAGTATCTGACGAGGTCTTCAGAGGAGCTGAAGATCTGCTTCCAGAAGCTTCTCCAATTCTTGCCTTCTTTGCTGGTGGTGCAATCTTCTTCTCAGAGAAACCTCTCTTGTATCTGACGAAGTCTTCTTCTGAATCCAGACAGTCGTCGAGGCTGAAGTCAGATATGTCAACACCTTCATCCAGCAGACGCTGAAGATAGATAGCAACAGCATCTCTGGGTTCATTCTTAAAGAACCTGGCAAGGCCATGAGGCATCTTCCTCTGATCTTTCAAAGATTCCCAGGATGTGTCCAGAGTGGGTTTGACATGAATCTTCTTTATTATACCCATACTCTTGAGATTTCTGGCGTTCAGAGGCTTCCCAGTATCTATTGCCAGATCATCCATTAGTTTGGTCTTTTCCAGATGATCTACCAGTCTATTCTCGATGAAAACATCAGATAGCAATCTTCCCAGAGGGATGTAGGATCTGAGCTTCATATTGTTTCTGGTTTCTCTAACAGAATCTCTCAGATATCTGAAAAGAAGAGCAGGGAGGCAGATCTTCACACCCTTCTGAATGCAATACAGAATGCATTTCTGGTCTGCATTGATGTAGTCAGAGGAGTTAGAGGCTGGACGGTGGTGAATAGTTCCCAGAATGATCTTCAGCCACACTCTGAGGTTCTGATGCAGCTCTTTGTTCTTTGAAGGATTTCCTTCAGTGTTGGGTTTGAAGATTGTTGGATTGATTACATCAGTAATGCGCTTTGACCTAGGAGGGATGTTGTAAATCCTTTTTCCTCCAGCTCTCTCCATGTTCAGTAAGGAGGCAATTGATCCTTCAGTAATAACAATCTTTACCCCCAGAACATAGGAGACGATGAAGTGGTCATCTGCATCTGCAAATCTCCAGAACTCCTTAATGAGAAGAGGGTAGACAGGACCATAAAGCCTTTGGAAGTAGTTTTCCCAACCTTGTTTGCGAAGTTCTTCAGTGAGATCAACGCCATTTCTCTTCAAGTTGTCGAAATCTACTAGTGATTCACACAACACGTCCAGTCCTTCAAAAGGGGTTGAAAGGTTAATATGGCATTCACGGTCAAGAACGTGGGGTTCTTTGTAAACAGGGGTGATGGTGACGCCTGTAACCGTTGAAGTTGGAATGCTTGAAGTTTGAGCAGTAGAGCTTGATTCCATTTCTTGAGAGAAGTTAAAGACTTGTTGTTGTTGAGCGTCCATGGTGAAGGAGAAGAAGATTGATGAAGATGAAGAGCTTTCAGAGAATGCTTGAGAGAGGTTTTAGGGTTTTAGAGTGAGTGAGAGTGATAAGTGTGTGAAATGTGAGAAAAGTGTTTATATACTCTAAGTAAAACACATGCAAAACGACACATCAAAATGCGTTAGCACAATTTTCAATTTAGCATGCTTGGGGGGAAAAATGATTACAGCTAATTAATGAATGTCTAATCCCAACAGTACGCACACTGCTCAAGGAGATTTCAAACGTTCTGACCTTTGAATTTCTTTTGACAGCTGTCTAGAAGTTCTAGGGTTAGACGCTTAGTGCTCCACGTGTTGATGTATCTGATCTTCAGGAATACCAAAGGATTGGTTTCTGAAGATTTCTAACTCAGATATCTTCTTAACTTGGTAGAAGTATCAGAGTCAGAGGCAGAAGTACATTTGTTTTTATATCAGAGTCTCATTTTACATTTTCAGAGCCATACTTCATTCAGGGCAATTTTTAATGTTCAGATTTTCTAAGATGAAAAGAAATCTATCTTCAGCTAGAGGCTTAGTGAAGATATCTGCCCATTGATGTTCAGTATCAATGAACTTCAATGTTACTATCCCTTTCTGAACATAGTCTCTGATAAAATGATGTTTTATTTCAATGTGTTTGGCTCTGGAATGTAGAATGGGATTCTTACTTAAACAAATAGCAGCAGTATTATCACAAAAGATAGGAATGTTACTCTCAAAGATTTGCAGATCTTCTAACTGATGCTTCATCCAGAGCATTTGAGTTGTGCACAGTGACGCTGAGATATATTCTGCTTCTGCAGTTGATAGAGCAATTGTTGATTGTCTTTTGCTAGCCCAGGATATCAGATTGTTTCCCAGAAGATGGCAATTTCCAGATGTGCTTTTTCGTTCTAATCTATCTCCTGCATAATCTGCATCACAGTAACCAGAAAGTCTATACTCTGATGTTTTCTTATACATCAGGCCCAGGTTAGGAGTTCCTTTCAGATACTTAAGAATTCTCTTAACTGCTGTTAAATGAGATTCTCTAGGATCTGATTGGAATCTGGCACAAAGACAGACGCTAAAGAGAATATCAGGACGAGTAGCAGTCAGATAGAGAAGAGAGCCAATCATACCTCGATAGAGCTTCTAACAAACCTTGTTGCTTACCTCTTCCTTTTCAAGAATGCAAGTTGGGTGCATAGGAGTTTTGGCAGAGTTGCATTCAGTCATGTCAAACTTCTTCAGAACGTCTTTAATGTACTTGCTTTGATGAACGTACGTGACTTCTGGAGTTTGATTAATTTGAATTCCCAGAAAGAACTTTAGTTCTTGCATTAAACTCATTTCAAATTCTGCCTGCATTAACTTAGAAAATTCTTGACAAACAGAGATATTAGCAGAACCAAAAATAATATCATCAACGTAAATCTGGCATATCATGAGATCATTATTAAGATTTTTACAGAAGAGTGTAGAATCAACTTTCCCTCTGATAAAATTTTGTTCCAGAAGAAAATTGCTTAAACGTTCATACCAAGCTCTGGGAGCTTGTTTAAGTCCATATAAAGATTTTTTAAGTTTAAAAACATGTTCTGGAAAGTTTGAATTTTCAAAACCTGGAGGTTGATTGACATACACTTCTTCTGAAATATAACCATTAAGGAATGCACTCTTGACATCCATTTGATATAATTTGATAGAGTGATTAATAGCAAAAGATACAAGAAGACGAATAGATTCTAACCTCGCGACTGGAGCAAAAGTTTCATTATAATCAATACCTTCTTGTTGACTATAACCTTGAGCTACCAGTCGAGCTTTGTTTCTGACGACTTCTCCTTTCTCGTTCAGTTTGTTTCTGAAAACCCATCTGGTTCCAATGATGTGAGTGCCTCTGGGTTTAGGAACGAGATCCCAGACATCATTCTTTGAGAATTGATCTAATTCTTCTTGCATAGCTGCCACCCAGTCGTTATCCTGAAGTGCTTCATCACAAGACGTAGGCTCAATCAGAGACACTAGTCCCAGAGGAGTATCTTCAGAAGTCCTGAAGGTAGATCTGGTTCTGACAGGTTCGTCCTTGTTTCCCAGAATCAAATCTTCAGATACATTGACACGACTTTTGACTTTCTTTGGGATTTCTGGAGATTTAATTTCTTCAGAGTTCTGAGTGACAGTTGCTTCTGGAGTTTTATCAGATTCTACAAGAGTGATTTCCAAATCTGCAAACTTTTCAACTAGCTTTGACTTTTCAGGGTCAAGCTTATCATCAAATCTGACATGAATTGATTCTTCCACAATTTTGGTTTCTGTGTTGTATACTCTGTAGCCTTTAGAGCGTTCTGAGTATCCTAACATAATACCTTTCTGTGCTTTGGAATCAAACTTGTTCAGATGTTCTTTAGTATTTAATATAAAGCAAGAACATCCAAAAGGATGAAAATATGAAATGTTTGGTTTTCTTCCTTTACACAGTTCATAGGGAGTCTTTTCTAGAATAGGTCTTATAGAGATTCTATTCTGAATGTAACACGCTGTATTTACAGCTTCTGCCCAAAAGTGCTTTGCTACATTAGTTTCATTGATCATGGTTCTGGCCATCTCTTGGAGTGTCCTATTCTTCCTCTCTACAACTCCATTTTGTTGTGGAGTTCTAGGGCAGGAGAAATCATGGGATATTCCATTAGAGTCAAATAATTCCTCAAAATCTTTGTTTTCAAATTCCCCACCATGATCACTTCTGACTCTAATAATTTTAGAGTCAAGTTCTTTTTGCACTTTGGAACAGAAACTGGTGAATACAGAGTGAGACTCACTCTTGTGCTTTAGGAATTTCACCCATGTCCAGCGGCTGTAATCATCAACAATTACTAGTCCATATTTCTTTCCATTGACTGATGCTGTTTTTACAGGACCAAATAAGTCAATATGAAGAAGTTCCAGAGGCTTAGAGGTAGAAACAACATTTTTCTTTTTGAAAGAAGTTTTTGAAAATTTTCCTTTCTGGCATGCCTCACACAGAGCATCTGAAGAAAACTTCAATTTAGGTAGGCCTCTGACTAACTCGAGTTTATTTAGCTGAGAAAGTTTCCTCATGCTAATGTGGCCCAAGCGTCTATGCCATACCCATTGCTCTTCGTGAACAGACATCAGACATTTAACATTTTGTTCTTTTAAATCAGAAAGATTAATTTTATAAATGTTGTTTTTCCTCTTGCCAGTGAAAAGGACAGAGCCATCGTTCTGATTAATGGCTTTACATGTTTTTTGATTAAAGATTACATCATAACCATTATCACTTAATTGACTTATGGATAACAGGTTATGCATTAATCCTTCTACATAAAGGACATCAGATATAGAGGGAAGAGTACCATTACCAATAGTTCCGGAGCCTCTGATCCTTCCTTTCTGATCTCCTCCGAAGCCTACATATCCAGCGTCTTTAAGTTCCAGACTTTGGAACATAGACTTTCTTCCCGTCATGTGTCGCGAGCATCCAGAGTCCAGGTACCATGACTGGTGTCTGAACTTTGCTGCATAGGATATCTGCAACATAGATAATCTTATCTTTCGGTACCCAGAATCTCTTGGGTCCTTTCAGATTAGTTTTCCCAGAGTTTCTTATAACTTTGGGTTTTCTAGCATTTTTAAATTTTTGTTCTTGTGTGTGTGTGTAATGATATGAAAAAGGAGATTTAAGTTGGTCACTGGTAGAAGTTTTATCTTCCTTAGGATCATACCCAATTCCCTTTTTATTGTTCTGACTTACTCCATAAATCATGGATGCCATAATACTCCTATCTATCCCATTCTTCAGAAATTCTTGAAAGGCTTCTTCATATTTATAAATTATTTTATTTGAAGTCTGTGGTGCTTGAGACAACGCTTCTTCTAGTTCTAAGCTTTTTCTCTTTGCTCCATCTCTTTCTAATGTTAAAGATCTGATTGTATCTTCTTGTGCTAGAATTGTCATCTCAAGTTCACTACATTCTTCAAATTTTGCTTTAAGACAGCCTTTAATGTTTTTAAATTTTTGTTTTAATTTCTGATATGAGCTAAGAGTTTCTGACAAACAAGATTCTAGATCAGATCGAGAAAGTTCAGAAAATACCTCTTCAGATTCTTCATCTGAGCTACTTCCAGATGTGGTAGCCATAAGTGCCACGTTGGCCTGTTCATCAGAGTCAGATTCTGACGATCCAGATTCACTATCATCCCAGGTAGCCATCAGTCCTTTCTTTGTCCTGAAGGTATTTTTCTTGAAGCTTTCTTTTCTAGAGTTGTCTTTCTTTAGCTTGGGACATTCATTCCTGTAATGACCTGTTTCTTTACATTCATAACAGGTAATATCTTTGTTAGTTTTACCTTTTGAAGTTGATTCTGATCGATCCCCTCTGGGTCTTGGTCTTCTGAAGTTGTTGTTCCTCTTTTTCCAGAGTTGCTTAACTCTTCTGGTTAGTAGGGACAATTCTTCTTCATCGTCAGAGTCTTCTGGTTCAGAGTCGTCAGCATCTTCAGTTTCTGCCTGGAGAGCTTTGGTTCTGTCAAGTTTGCGTCTTTCAGGTCTGGACTTTAATGCTACAGACTTGATCCTTTTCTGAGGCTCATCTTCCTCTAGTTCTATCTCATGGCTTCTGAGAGAACTGACAAGTTCTTCAAGGCTGATATTATTCAGATCCTTTGACAGCTTCAGAGCAGTAACCATAGGTCTCCATTTCTTTGGCAGACTTCTGACTATCTTCTTGACGTGGTCTGCAATTGTATACCCTTTGTCTAGAACTTTGAGCCCTGCAATAAGAGTTTGAAATCTAGAAAACATTGCCTCTATAGCTTCGTCATCTTCCATCTTGAAGGCTTCATATTTCTGGATAAGCGCCAGAGCCTTTGTCTCTTTGACTTGGGAGTTTCCTTCATGTGTCATCTTCAGAGAGTCAAGTATATCTTTTGCTGTTTCTCTGTTGGTGATCTTTTCATATTCGTTGTACGATATGGCATTGAGAAGTATGGTTCTGGCCTTGTGGTGATTTTTGAAGACACGTTTCTGATCTTCTGACATCTTATTTCTGGGAACTTCAACTCCATTTCCTGAGACTGGAGGTGTGTATCCATCTGTGACAATGTCCCAGAGGTCAGCATCATAACCCAGAAAGAAACTTTCGATTCTATCTTTCCAGTAATCAAACTTCTCTCCATCAAAGACAGGAGGCTTGGCATTGTAACTATCTCTTTCATTTGAGTGGGCCATAGTTTTTCTCGTACTGGATCTCTCTACACTGTTAAGTGTTTGATTAGAAAATCAATAACAGAGCCGGAGCTCTGATACCAATTGAAGGTGAGAAAAATAAGAAAGGGGGGTTTGAATTGTTTGGAAAAATAAGCGCTTTTTCAAAATGAAAATCACACAAGGATTTTATACTGGTTCGCTTATAACACAAAGCTACTCCAGTTCACCCGGCCGAGGTGATTTCGCCTTCAACAAGGACTTAATCCACTAATCTTGAAAGATTACAAACAATCGTCTAAGAGAAAGATCTCTTAGTCCTCTCAAGTATACAGACTTCACAGAGTCACTTGAGGAAATAAACAAACAATAGATAAAAGATTTATGTAATCTAGAGTGCTTCTAAGAAAGCAAATATTACAGTATTAAGAACAAGAGTTTTTCACGTAATAAGCAAAAGCTTCGTGAAGATCTTAGAGAGTAAGAGAGTTTTCTTGAACGTTGATGTTTCAGTATGATTTTTCCTTGTATTGTTGTGTAGTTTTGAATGTTGATTTGCAGTCCTTTATATAGAGAAGTGAGGTAGTAGTTGAAACTGATGAGTAATGAAATGAACTTACGCCATAACATAAACAGCTTCTGCAGGATAACTTTCTCTCCTTGAAATGACTACTTACCACATATAGTATCTTCTTCATTGAAATTGGAGATTAACGTCTCTTTCTCTATTAGGAAATCCATTTGCAAATCTTTACTTGGCTTTAACGTTACTCTTTCATGATTAGCAAATCCATAATCAGAGTCTTTGTGTATCTGAGAATCTTGGAGTCTTGCTTCTGATGTTGATCTCTTTAGAGTTCTGATGGATTCTTCAGATAGTGCCAAGAGCTTCTGAAGTTAGACATACCTTTGTTCAGAGTCAGAACTTCTAGAGCTTACTACTTGTTCAGATGCTTCTGATACTTTGCTGTTTTGCTCAGAGTTAGATTTTCTTGAACGTGTTTCCTCTTCAGATGCTTCTGATCATATTCTTCTGATCTGGTTCTGTATCTGATGACATCATCAGATTTCTTCCTTCTTTCTTTAGAACCCTGCACACTTAGAAACTTTTTGTTAGGGTGCCATTTTTGGTTTCATCCTTTGTTATCATCAAAATCAAGGAATCTGTTGTAGAACAATTTTTGTTCTTACAAACATAAAATATGTGCTCAAGTGAGCAAAATGAAAAGCAATATGAATAAATGAGCAAGAAATAAATTGCATTAAAAGTAAAGGGCAAGAAATTAAATGCTCAAATTAAAGTTAGTAATTAGTATGGTTATGTTAGTTTGTTATAAGACAATGTAGCGCTATGTTAAGCAATCATAAGTGGACTAATGTAGTAGTCACACCTATCTGAGGTCGGTCAATAAAACTATAGGCAAATAAACATAAGTTAGAGATCATGACTAGTAAGTAAAGCTCCAAAAACTTGTCATGCCAAAACAAAAGGGGAAGGGCCTTGTATGGACTTTAGGTTTTTTTGCTTGACCAAGAAGCAACCTATCTTGGACACAAAACAACTCACTTGATCTTGGATCAAGTTGAGTTTGGTTTGGATCAAAGAAGATTAAACCTCTCATTTGTCAAGATCAACCATAAGACATTAACTCATTGGCCAAAAATAAAAAGAAAGGGATGAAGATGAAATGAATGGAAAGAGAAATCAAGTATCAAACTCAATTGATCAAATGTGAACCAAGTCATCATCAATTAATGTCAAACAGAAGAGAAATGAAGATTACAAGTCAACAAGTCAAACATATTTTTTTGGTATTTTTTGAATTAAAAATAAATGCAAAATAAAATAAACAAAATATGGTCAAACCTCAAATTTAATTCAAATCAACTTCAACAAATCCAATTAAATTTTCATAGGTCTAACATGGTCAAATAAGCTTTGACAAATTTTTTCAACAATTTTTGAAATCATAAACCATTTAAAAACAATTAAAAACAATGAAAAATAATACAATATGAATTAAAATTCAAATAAATCTCAAATCAAATAAGAAATTGATGAGACTATTTTTCATTGACTTATCATGATCCATAGGTGTTAGGAAAATATTTTTGGATTTTTCAAATATCAGAAAGTAATTAAAAATGAATTAAAACATTTAAAAACCAAATAATTCACAAAAAATATTAAATGAAGTCACAAAAATAATTAAAAATCGATATATGAAACTAGATTTTTCAAGAAAATTTTTGGCATTGGTCTCATATTTTTGTGACTTCAAATAAAATATTTATGAATTTTTGAAAATAAAAGGAATTAACTGAAATTAAAAGAAAATAAGGAAAATAGAAAAATCCAACGCCATCAGATCAATTCATTAATTGACGTGGCAAGGCAGCAAGGGCTCAGAGGCGCGGTCACAAGGTACACGTGAGTCAAGCGCGCAACACCTTGCATTAAAACAAGTCAACACATGGAATGGCCAAGATTAAAATGTTTATGCATGATCCAAGGGCTCTGAAGCAAACACGTGGGGATGGTGGTGGAAACCACCATCTTCTCCGGTGATCTAACCATTTCCGGCCACCACGCGCAGGAAAACAAATTGCAATGAAAATGAAAAATGAAGGCATCAAAATGAAGCTGAGGTGATGTACATCACCACTATAACCATAGATCATCTTCATCATTCCTATTTAGAGAGAAATGTGAGCTTGAAAATCATGGTGTATGAACTGGAATGACACGATTTGCAAAATTAAGACCACCACTGGCCTGCCTCAAGTGAAAGGACTTCAGAAAACAACACAAACTAAAGAAAATCACATTGTATTACAAGATCTAGATCAAAAAAGTTTGAGGTTCTACCTCTGAAATGAAGCTTCAAACAATATGAATCCTTCAAGCTCTTGATCTACTTTTGCTCTGGAAGTGTGATGGTGATGATAGGTTAAGGAATTGAGCTTTGAAGATCAACTAATGATGTTGAAATTCAAGCTGGAAAAAGAGAAAGAAAACTGAAAATTCCTTTAGTGAGGGTTTGGATTTCAATTCAGTAGCAATTCAGATCTCCACTTGGTTGCCAATTGAATGAGAGTTCACACTTATTTATAGCTGAAGAGGGTTGCAAGTCATTGTTCCCTCGTGTGCATGGAATTTGAATTCCTCTTGCATGGGCCTGTACATGTGCATGTAAGGCCCAATGATGGGTGATGTAACATGCTGAGACCATCTGGAAATGAATTGGACGTGCATAATGATCTTCACAAGCTTGCACATCAAGTTATGTTGTGAAATGTCAAAATGGACATAAAAGAAAGCTCTTCGAAACTCCCACATGGAAAGTCCAAAAAAGTAATGTGAGTAATGGTTGGAGTGCTCTTGAAATATGGAACAAAAGTTATGTTGGGAAAAATTCATTTGGATTTTGGAAATTAATGAAAACTGGCTGTGAAAGTTTGGGTACAAAACATGTCTAAGTCTTCTTTGAAAATTTTCACTAAAAGCAAGCCTCTTCAAGCCCTTCTTTTTCAATGATACAAGATTCAAATGAAAAAACCTCCAACATAAAAGTTGTATATATTTTCAAGATTATCAATTTAGACTCAAATTTTGCATCATTTGGATTTTTCATGAGAAAGTTATGGGCACTTGAAGTTGAGCATTTTTCAAATTCAATGACTTAGGTCCAAAGTGACCTATAATGTTTTGTATTATAACATGTATTTATTTTGGGATTATGAAATTTTGTCTAACATAACATTTGAATTAGACATCTTAATATTTCCAATGAATTTTGTATCACCTCAAAATCATAAAAACTAAGGAAGTTAGGTCCTTGGGAAGTTGACCCAAAATTAGGGTTTCAGTCAAAATGACCTATAATGTTTTGAAATGAATGATGACCTCAAAAGTTTCAAATGGAGTTTTTATGAACATGAAAGTTGTTAATATGATTCTTAAGAACATTGTTTATCTTGGGGTAATCTTCATTTGACAAACACATCAAAAGTTATGTCTCAGTGGACCTCAGTTTAGTCAGATGACTTGACTGGTCAACTTTTCAAGGCCAAACTTCCAATCTTGATGAATGAATGATTGAGGGGCCTCACATAGGCTCATATATGCATAAAATAATGAATTAAAGAACTTACCATGATTGTATTTGATCATAGGTTGAGATTGCTTCATGGGCAAGGCACAGTCAAAGCACAGTTGAATTAGGGTTTCCTTGGGAAACAATCCTCAAGCCCTTTGGGTTATCTTGATCAAATTGGCAAATTGAGATACTTGGGAGCCATATATGATGATTAAGATATTTGTGGACCATTGTCATGCTTTTTTTTCATCCTCATCTAGCCACTTCTTTGAGCTTAGGAACCTCCTAGGAGCATGGGAGTACATGATCACTTGAGCTTCAAAACAAAAAAGTTTAGTGACATATTTTTGTGATTTTGGTTAGTAATTGAAATAAGAAAAGCAATAATATACAACACAAGCATGCTTGGCGGTCTCAAACCACTCACACAAGTCCCACCCTAGGGTTAAGGAGCCAATCATGCTATGATCCTTGAGGCAATGCACTAAGCAATGATATGATGCCATGAGGGATCTTAGGGTCAAAATTAGGGTCTTACAGATGCCCCTATTTAAGGTCATTCTAGCCGGAGATATGAAGGTTAAAATCTTCGTCTCGACGAGGTAGAATGGGCTTAAATAATAACAAAGAGACGAATTTTGGTCCCTAAGATACCTCATGATGCAAATGTATGCATGCGAAATAAAATCTTCATGGTGAATAATTGCCACGAAAGGAAAAGAAATCCGAAGAAACTGAAGATCCATAGGAGTAACATACTCACTATGGGGACAGAGACTCTGGGGGAAATAAGGTAAAAATGTGTGAGCAGGTCACGACTTGAAAACTTGCTAGGAGACACGAAGGGATTCCTCGAAAATAAATCGATGGAAAGACTCGAGCTGACGCAAAGATGCATGTATTGGGGAATATGCCAATATAGCACAACTATCCACAAAGGATACATCGGATAAAAATCCAGACTCAGATGGGGATGTCCACAAAGGACTCGGCTGAGGAAGAAACAACAAAATATTACCGGCTACTGGGTAATAAACTCAAAGAGAGACATGTCATCAAAACATCGGTTACTGGGTGAAAGAACAACACGCTCAGGGAGAAAGAATATCTAAGACCGATATAAGGGTGAGAGATATCAATCATCCAAAACATCTGAGGAGGACCCAAAAGGCGCATTTCTACTCAGGAAAATCTGACTCCACAGGGGACAAAAGTCATAATAGGGAGCAGAAGGAACGAACACCAGGGATACCGGTTACTGGGCATATAATAGGTGACCAACCAGGCTTGAATTGGGAACATATCCAAGACACTCATCATCCGAAAGGAGGGCTGAAAAAGCAAACTCGACTTACAGGATGGACATTCGATTCCACAAGGAAATGCGAATCCTACTCAACTGGGGAAGAAACAAGACTTCGACTGAAGAGCGCATGAGGTATATTATTTATTACCGTCATAACGTAGATAACATACTCGCATGGAAGATTATCCATAATCGGTTATTGGGTTAATAAAGGATAAATCGACCGAAAAGAAAGGACATCGGGATACCGGTTACTGGGTATAAAATGATGACCAATCAGAAGGAGAAACAATCATTACCAAACAAAGGGGTAAATGAAGGATGACTCACTAGGGATGAATTGCCTGACAAAAGCAATTATCCAAGAGATATATCACCGGCTACTGGGTGGTATACTCAAAGACGAAGGAATATCAATATCGGTTACTTGGTAAAGATAACCAACAAAGAGGGGATTACATCTACCTGTTACTGGGTAGAAAACCACAGAAATAGGACTTACAACCACCGGTTACTGGGTAGAAGGCCACAAGATCCGCTGGGGAAAAAGATGAACAATTACTAGTTACTGAGCAATTGAACAACTAAACCACAGGGAACTGCAGGGGATAACAAGAAAGGAGTCAAAATTAGGAACAAACTAGAAAGACACAATTAAACAGGACTCAACCCAATGAGGATATAACTTAGGGGAGTAATCCCATCCCAATACGCAATTGGGGAGGAAACTGAAACAATAATTATCCACGAGGGTTTAACTCAGTGGGGAATCAAGAATAAAAGATAGACACTTTTTGCCTAAGAGGCTGACTCTAAATGGGGAGATCAGACACAATCATCTGCTTAGGGAAGAACATTTCACCAATAGCAGGAGATAACAAGCAAAGATATATGGCAAAAAATGCTATCATGAATATCTAAATGATATGATTATGCATGTGTATGCATGATTTGCGTATGATTAATGCTGACAAACAAACATATCTAACACAAACAGGCTCAAGAGTCACGGACAGACATCCGGCGCAACATCTCAAAATGAAGGGCAAGGCCTATTGGAGAGCTCATCTCAGGTGGGGATAGGCAAAGTCACAACTGCCAACTGCCAGGGACTTCCCATCAATCCTCGGGAACGGGTGATTGAAAATCGATAAGATCCGCCGTAGAAGAAACTCTACTGGGGAACTTATCAAGGAAAGATATAAAATTCCATGGAGAATAACACCAAACAGATACCTATCCATCAAAACACTCCCTCCCAACTGCTGGAGAGACAACTCTGCTAGGGGAAGAAAAAACAATTTGCTCCGCTGGGGAAGGAAACAAACACATCTTCCTTGGAATCTCTCAATACTCTGAAGAAATCTTCAACCATGGAGGGGAGACAAATTATCAAACTCGGGCCAGGCGAACCTGTCGGGGATAAGCTGTAGGCAACCTTCAAAGGACACCGCTTGGGTTGCAGGAATCGGAAATGAATCCTTTGTCAACACGTGACATGTTGGGGATGGAAAGAGAAACAGACCCTCCACCAACTACTCTATACCACTTCCTGCTGAGGAGACAACACGAAAGCTGATGAAGAGGATATAAACATGCCTGAATGTGAACAAATGTCTTACCTTTTAGAGATCATACTATCCTTGCGAAAGCACTGAGGACATTCCATTTATCCTTTTTGTCATTGTGAATGTTCATTTTGTTTAAAACAATTTATACAACTTCATTTGTTTAAAACAATGATATTTATCAATTAAAACATGCAAGCCCCGTTACAACCCGAAAGACCTCAAAAAGTGTGTGTTATGTGTAGGCGATATGAAAGGAGACATTATTCAAATTTATGAGTTGGTATTGCATATTCTAAATTATAAGTGAAAACACATTACTCCCGAGAGAACTGGTGATAGTGTGATATAAGCTGACAGGTGAAACTGTACCTCGATGTGGAAGTACGACGGAAAACTCACGAGGAAAAGCAGGAACTATAAAAGGGAGAGTGAAGGCGTTAGCGAAAGATCTCAGCAGTATCAAGATAAGGATGAAAATCTTGGGAAGTGACACGCGGTGTCGTCTAAACCATTACTTGAGGGCAAGCAATGAGCTAAGTTTGGGGTTGTGATCAGTCACCATTTTCATTGAGTTTTCGTTATTGATTCGACAAGAAATTGATGATTTTGAGACACTGTGCAAGCATTTTGGTACCTTTATAGTCAATTTTAATTCCCGTAAGATATTTTAGCAGTTCTATTAATTGTCAATTTTATTTTTATATTTTCATGATTTTATGCACGAGATATCTGTGTTTTTGTCCTACAGGTCCAGGTAGAAGAACCGAGGAACTCGAAGACAGACAGTGCGGAATTCCGGCAGGCGAAGGAATGAAAAACAGTCACCTGACACGGGCCGTGTCAGGCAGAGGAGAACTAGGAGTGAAACCAGAAGCCTGACACGGCAGGCCGTGTCAACTGGCACGACAGGTCGTGTCAACTGACACGGCCCGTGTTGCATCTTCATGGGCGTGTCAAGCTGGGCAGTAAGCTGACACGGCCACCCGTGTCAGCTGACACGGACCGTGTTAGCCCAGGCCCAGAATTTTCCAGTTTTCGGGCTTTTGTTATCGGGCTTTAGATGCAAGGATATTTTAGAGTTGTCCACCTTTTTCTGAGAATTTTCACTATATCAAGGAACCTTCTACCAAAGAAAAGATCATCTTGGAACGAGGAGAACACATTATTGTCAGACAAGCAAGGATTATAGAGATCAAGGAATTCGGATAGCGGAAGGTTTTCATGAGCGGAAGCGATTGAAGATCCACGTCATCCAATTACTTGTAATGTGTATTTTTTATCTTGAATTTGTTTTGAACAATATGAGTAGCTAAACCCCCCAATGCTAGGGAGTGTCCCTGATTTAGAATTGTAATGACTATGAGTTTACGATTGCATTTATAATATTGTTGTTACGCTAATCTTTTGACATGTTTAATGCTTTCTCTTTCGGACCAATCGAGATTGTTGTACGGTTATCAATAAGGTTGGACCGCAATTGGTAAGGTTTTCATAAGGTTACTCTGCAGTAGATATCACCTAGGACTAGGGATACCCTGTATGAATCAGAGCATTATTGATATAATAAAGCTTAACATCACCCTAATTGCCTATTGACATAGAAACTAGGGTAGAATGATTAAAGGTTTTCTTACCAAGGACTTAGGAGAAAATACCCTTGAGAACTAGTAGTAATTGATATTTATTGATGCAATAGTGACTCAGAGTTATTACAGGGATGGATCATACACTTTCCCGGACATTGTTCCTCATACCTTGCAAACCCTTATTTGTTATTATTATTTTCCTTTGCCTTTATTTTTATAATTTTGAATTTAAAAACCCCAATTATAATTTTTGTTTAATTGAACGATGAATTGAACTTGGTATTAACTTGCAGTCCTTGAGATCGACATTCGGGGAATTTCCCCTTTATTACTATAACAGGCAAAATATAGACTTGCTATTTTTCCGATCAACTACCTTTAGTCCACCCTCTAAAGTGATTTCTCCTTATCACAAGGAGTTGAGATACAAAGTGTGTTACAAAATGCTTCTAAGAAAGTAGAATACACAAATGAATTACAAGGTATTTCACACAAAATATTTTCTATGAAGAGTATGAACAAAAGTTCCTTGTGTATTTGTTTCTCTTTCTCTTAAAAATTTATAGTATGCAATGTTCAATAGATGATATTCTCTTAGTGTTGGTCATTGTTCCATTCTTCCAAGACTCCTTTATATAGGCAATGAAAAGATCCTTTGGAGGGTATAATTGGAATACACAAATGTAGTTGTATCCTTGCATAATAGTTTATGAAAATGGGAGACACAATGGTACCATAGTACAGTCATTTTCCCAAAAAACCAGTGTAGTAGAAAGAATATTTGATCTTGTATTGTGTACTATTTTCATACGTAAAACTTTTTGATCTTATCTTCAAATATTTAGCGGCTTCAGATAGAGAGTTGATGAAGCATGCATAGAAGAATAATCATATTCACTATGATAGAATCTTCATAAACTTGCTCTTCAGAGTTTTGATCCAGTTCATTAGAAACTGGTCTTCAGAGTCTGGTGACATAATTAATCAGAGTTGTTTGAGCGCAAGACTTTAGAGCTTGACAATGTTAGAGGCTTCAGATTCATAAATCTTTGGATGAGCAATGTTCAGAAGCATTGAGTAGAGTAATCTAGAGTTTGATTATCTTGTATAACACACATCTCGGAGTCAGAGTGCACTAGGTTCATAGTATGATGATCTCACACATCATTCCTTTAGAGTCAAAACTTGTATCTAGTAACTGCACACTAATCAAAACTATTAGGGTACAAAATTGTTCTCTATGAATCTATGTATTATTATCATCAAAATATAAGGTCAGATGCAAAACCAAATCTTGTTCTTACACAGCTCTTTCGACCATCAATGCCCATATCCCTTGGGGACCATTTGCGATGTGGGCATCCACTCAGTTGCAACTGGCCTTGAAACCTATCCTATTTTGTTGGCCCAACCCAAATGAAAGTGCAAATTCCACTCCGAAGTAGGAAAGGCTTCATCATCTCATCCTGGGAACTCTCACCCTCCTTCATCATTTACTTTCGCAAAATCTTCCTACTCATCCTCCCTCATTCCCCACAGACATTGCACCTTAAAAGACATTTCAGGTTCCCATCAACCATTATCCTCGAATTTATCTTCAAACATATTTTTAGGAGGCTTTGCCCTTTGTTGTGAATCCACCTCTAACCTAGATGTCATTCAAGGGAATATAATATTTTAAGATATGGAAAAGGAGGGTGTCACAAATAAATTTGGGAAAAAGATCTCCAAACTAGGCATAAGAGGAGATGACGTTGCTTATATTGCATAAATTAAGCGCGTAGAAAAGCAAGATAAAGACAAGATCATAAAAATGACGCTAAATTCAATGGTGTGAAATGATTTTTATCTCATACAATATTTTAGGGGGTAGTAAATCAATCAAAAGGAAGTCAATTTCTAGGTTAATCTGTTCAGGGAAGCCGGACCTTTGCTTACTTCAGGAAACCAAGGTGAACTTGATGGATGAAAATATGGCTCATTCTTTTTGGGTGTTCCAAAGATGTTGGTTGGTCAGCGAAGAATGCTACTGGTAGGTCAGGGGGAATGATTACTCAACGAAGTTCTTCTATGTTTTTTGTTCTCTCGAGTTTTTAAATTAAATACTTTTTAGGGATTCATTTGATGTGGAAGGATCATGTCATTTATGTAGTGAACATATACTTTTCCTGCCACATAAGTAATAAGAGGAGAATGTGGTATGACCTAATTATAGCGAAATGCCTTCTCCCTGCAGTTTTTTGTGTGTCTTAGAGGAGATTTCAACGTCATAAAAAGATCTAGTGAGAGGAAGGGTGTTCATTATCATCTCAATTCAATGGAGTTGACTGAATTCACAAACTTCAACAATGTTATGGTTTTTGTTGATTTGCCTGCTACAGGGAATAAGTTCACATGGTATAACACCTCATGTTCTTCTATGATTAGATTTAATTTTTTTCTCATTTTTGTATGGCTCATTGATTTATGAAGGCTGAAAGAGAAATCAATAGGAAATCGAGAAGTTTCAGATGATGCTCCAACTTGGCTTAATGGAAACCTCTTAAATTGGGGCCTAAAGCCTTTTAAGTTCTTCTCTTTTTGAATTGATCATCCATCCTTCATTCCTATGGTTAAAGATAGCTGGAATTCTTCAATTATTCAAGACAATATTCATATTTAAAGAGAAGCTTAAATGGCTTAAGGAAAGTTTAAATGCGTGGAATTTTGAAGTTTTTAGGAGGCAAGACTTAGGTTTTTAGGAAGTTGTTTTGGACTTAATATCTCTAGATGATTAAGTGGAAAATGACTTTGAACCATTATCTGATATTCTGAAATTCTGGTGTAGTTAGTATTCAGATGTTCTACTTCAAGTCATGACATCTGATCTAACATTGTACCTAATACAGCAAGACAATTATTACACTCTGTACTAATGTCCACCCTTTCACAGTGTCACATCCTCTCCTTCTATGTCATCCTAGAATAGAGGAACATTTAGTTATGTGCACCATAACATTCACTACTGTTGTTTTCCTACACAGTTATCAGCACGACGTCTCAATCCTGTTTTGGACATCATCTGTTACATTGTTCCAGTTTGTTGGTCATGTACTTGTATTTCCTAGATTAAAGGTTGTAACAAGTTAAACTAATCTCCACTTATTAAGGAGCTAACAAATAGATTATTTGTTAGGTTCATTAATTGTAGCTTAGTTGTTAGTTTCCTAGATTTTAGATCAGCTGGTGGATTCCTGAAGAATAGCCTGAGAAAAATCCTGAAACAGAAAAACTAACCATCCAACAATATAGCATATGCTGTCAGGAATGAATGTCACAACATTCCGTCTGACATCCAAGCCCAGAACCATATGCTCAGTCTGTTTAGTTCCTGAACACAGACTGCTAAATTTGCTGTACTGTAAAAGACCAACCAGTCTCTACTTCAGTATCAGCTTACTGGAAGAACTGTCAAGACATCCAGTTTGGCAATTTCACACTGCTCTTTAGGCCAGGTCTGATATGCTTTTTAAAACCAGACTTCACTACATACTGAACTGAATTCATCAGCTTATTAAACAGTATGTGCTGTTGTTGATGAATGTCAAAACATTCTGATTGACATTCCAACAGAAGGCTATGTATCAGGTTTGTTATTAACTTGATTTGCAGACTGTAACACAACCTGAATTATGGCAGACATGATTATAACATGCAGTAGGTAAACAAACACAGGAAATTGTTAACCCAGTTCAGTCCAACATGACCTACATCTAGGGGCTACCAAGCCAGGAAGAAGATCCACTATTAGTAGTATCAATTCAGAGTTAAACTCCCCCGTTTACAACTCATCACTTAATCCCTACCCAATGCAATCTATACCTAGGAACTCCTAGATAGAAACCTCCAGTTTCCATTCCTATCACTACAAATACAATGTAATGTGCAAACACCTTGAACTTGCTTCACAGCTTCATTCAAGAACATAATCACTCTTGCCTACAGGCTTTGAGTAACAAACACTCTCAGGTTTACCACTGAGAAACACATGGTAACCTTCCCACAGATTGGGAGGTTTACCTTACACACACCCTTAAAAATTCATTCTAAGAGGCTTACAAAAACCAGGTTACAATCAGCTATTTATAACCTAATCACCCAATTGGATTTGGGCCTTCAGAAATTGCAGCAGACTTGTTCTTTGCTGTTACAACTTCAGCAGAAAAATTCTGCTACAAACAAGGTCTTCAAGTTCCTAATCTCTCTCCATATATATCTCCATATTTAGAGCCTATATATATTCTGAATTAGTCTTCAAGGCCTTCACAAGGGAGTTAGGATATTCACCAGATATCCTTGCTGATCCCATGACATATACTGAATTAATTAATTCAGTTTCCTACACATGTGCGATGTCACAGACCTGATGTCGTGACATCGTACATGACATGTTGGTCCAGATGTTGAATTTCTTCAACCCAACATATTAAAACAACAGAGATGATTACATTATTTGTTTTCTAAAATTAATGCCAATCCTAAGGAATCAACATATTCTATCTAGAAGGAGATCTTCAAATCAATCTCTTGTTTGGGAGCAACTGCATCATAAGGAATCAATGCTTAGGCAAAAATCAAGACGCAAATGGCTTAGAGAAGGAGACCGAAACTTTAAGTTTTCAAATCTTTCACGAAGGCTAGACACATGTGCAACAACATTTATGTTTTGAGACATGGAGACACTTTTACTGAAGATGTTGAGGGCATCAAAGCTAGTGTGTCTGATCATTTCAAAAGCAAATTCCAAGATTTCAATCATATAAGGCCCGAGATGGATGGAGTATATTTCAATAAATTATCCGTGAAAGATAGAACATGGTTGGTAGCTCCTTTTTCTCTTTTTTATATTAAAGAAGCCATTTGGAATTTAGCTAAGATCAAAGCTCTGACCCGAATGGATTCCCAATGGGGTTCTACAAAGCCTCTTGGAACATAATTTAAATGATTTATTTGACTGTGTTAACAAATTTATTTTTTCAGGTTATCTTTCGAAAGCTATCAGGGCGTCATTTATCGCTCTAGTTCTGAAGAAGCCTAATGCTCAGGACCACAATGATTTCAGACCAATTTGTCTTGTAGGAAGCGTGTATTGTGTCAAAATTATTGGCAGGGAGATTAAAGAATGTCATATGAAGCGTCATCTATAACAATCAAATTGACTTCATCCCTAATCACAACATGTTGGACGGGGTTCTTGTGATAAATGAGTTGATATAATATGCTCCTAGAAACAAGAAGCAACTGTTCCTTTTCAAAGTCAACTTTGAGAAGGCTTTTGATTTCGTGTCTTGGGACTACTTGTTATTCGTTCTCAAGCAAATGAATTTTGGTAATAGATGGATCAAATGGATCCAAGCCTACGTTTTCTCTAGCTCATTCTCTGTCCTCCTAAATGGAAGCCCAACTATGGATTTTTAAGCGAAGAGAGGCCTCCACCAAGGGGAACCTCTTTTTTAGTTTGTACAACAAAGAAGAATTTTGCAATATCCATACCTTAAATTTTCAAGTATTATATTCTCGCAATTATCTGAATAACTAAACACAATGAAAAGTAAAACTGAATAAATTTAATCTGTTGCTTTAGTATAAAAGAAAATTCTAATTCTAAAGGAATGGTATTTTGATCTTCCTTTTGTCTCATGACAAAACGCAGTTCGACCAAAAAAATCGCGTGACCTGTCGATTTTGTCTAGTTTTTTAGCTTTCTTCTAATTTTCCAGTTGGTTGTCCGGTTTTGCACCATAGTGATTATAAGGTCAATTTAGATCGGACTAAGGTTCAGTTCCCGATTCATCTGGTCGGTCTGGTGCAATTTTGATTACCATGGTCGACATTGTTGATTCATGGAAGCATGTAATCACCTTATCCATGTTGTGTTAAGTAAGAGGTTTAATGTTATTATTGTTGTTGTTGTTGTTATTGTTGTTGTTGAGATTGAATGTTTAATAATTTTATTGATTTGTTGATGTTGTGTTAATTAAGAAAAAGGTTTGTTGTTTTTGTTGAGGTTGAATATTTAATGATTTTATTGATTTGTTGTTGTTGTTGTTGTTGTTGTGTTAATAAAAATTTAATGTTGTTTTATTGTAAGAAAAGTTAATTTTCTTGTTGTTATTAGTAAAAGATTTAATTAATGTTGTTGGTATTGTTGTTGTTGTTATTGAAATTAAAGGTGTAATGTTGTTGTTGATGAGATCGAAGGTTTGCATGTTCAATATTGTTGTTATTATTAAAGGTTTAATTATTTTGTTGTTATTGATGGTTTAATGTTATTATTATTGTGCATTCCTATTTTTTTTTACATTTTTTTTTAAATTATAGGTTTTTAGCGACCATACAACATTTACAAAAGAAGAGTTAAGGACACTTGTTCATGTTGAGAAACTTGCTTTCTTGAGTTTGTTGATTCACAAGCACGCTGATCTCTGTTGGTTGTACCTTTGTTGGTTAATCATGTATATATGTTTTAGTTTTGTTGTAAAAAAGAATATATGTGCCATTTTGTTTTTGGTATAAATAATGTATAATTTTGGTACAAAATGGGTGTCATTTGGTACATAAGTTATATATAGTTTTCTTTCACAAATGTCTCATTTGTTTCTATTTCAAAAAATGTGTAATTTAGGTTCTATTTAAAAAAAAATACAGGTTAAAACGAAAGTTATGTAAAAAAATTAAAACAAGGGATTTCCTTTTATTGGAACTCCCTATCGAGGTAAAACTCTTCCACTAACACTTATAAGCTCGGGTAATAGATGCAAACGAGAGGAAAAGTTGGGTTTTTTGCCTCGGTTCTAAATCCAACCGAGAGGAAAAGCGGCTCACTTTCCATTTTGAAAATACTAAAATGTTGTTGATGGGAATCAAACTTAAGACTAATGACCCTTTTTCCTTAAGTTGGCACATCCAACCGAGGGGGGGAATGACGTGCTTTCTGGTTTTTCCCCTTGACAAGTGGCTAGAGGTGAAAAGTTGTGCACTTTTCATAACATAATTTGATACCTCGTCTACCCAACTGAGGTAAAAACCCTTTTCAACTTAGGTAAAAGCCTTTTTTCATAGTATTGCTTTAACCTAGCCTGCGATAGTAAGACCTTTTTCATGATTTCCTTAGCCTCTAGATTAGCCATCACCATCTCCCAATTTTTTTTTCTATTCCCTCATTGGTAGACCCACATTCGATCTTAGAGAATAAAAAACATGAGTCGTTAGTCGAGCCACATAAGAAATACATTATGCAAGTGGACATTGATGGCCTAGGGGGTCCCAAAGTCACCGCCCAATTGGAATCCACCTCAAAATCCAAGGCTCAAACTTTTGACGAATCTAAAAGGAGAGGATCATCATTTTAAAGGCAGCAAAAAATTAAATTGATCATCACAAATTACCATATTAAGGCGCTCCTTTGTAGAGAATACCGTACCCACCATCAAAAATGTGGGAGAGGAAATTAGCTAGAGTAGTATCCTAATTGAATCCAAGATCAAATTAGCTAGGCTTGGCTAACAATGATTTTTAACTTGAAGAAATGGTTATGTATTCTGAGATCTACTTTAGTATATTTCTATCAACCATATCAGATGTAAAGCAACAAAGAAAGACAATTAAAAATACTAAAGCATATTGTAAGACAAAGTAAAAAAAAAATACACACCTAACATGACAATGGTGTCTTCCCTATTGAAAGAAAGGCAATAGAATATATACATCAAGGTGGGGTCTGCTAATTTTGAGACTATGCATATAATTTTCTCCTTCTGAAAGAATTTGTGGCCTCGCCTTTCAACCTTTCACGCGAAAAACAAAGATCATATATGTACATGTTAAAATGGTCAATGGACAAGCATCAATTAAAGCGTGGTTTGTATGAAGTGTTAACAATACATTTTGAATCATGAAAAATATTGGAAAGGGAGAAATGAGCAGAAACCACAAGCGAAAGTCAACAGGTAAACATGAAAAAAGCTTCAAGATCAAAAATACTTGCACAAAATATCTAGACCTTAGGTACGACCAGTGAATTCCCACTTAATGTCGAATATGGTACAAAAAAACTAAGCACATGATATCAAGTTAAGATAAACACATAGGTATTGAAAAATCTTACGTAAGCCCGTTATGGGGATAAATCTATGAAGGTTCCAACATTAGACTAGAAAACAAACAACGCTTAAAAGCAATAAAAGGAAACAAAAGGTAGTTGTCTCTAAAAATGATATCATGCATATGAAAATGACAATAAGGATAGTTCCTACATATTTGGTCTTTGGAACCTGGAAAGGCCATGACCCATTCATTAGGTCTCTCGAAGTATTTTTTGGAATAAAAAAGTTACAACCATCCGAATTAGATTCAACAAATTGGTAACCAAAATAAACAAGGTTCATAAGGTTTTCAAGGAAGATAACTCAATATGAATGACAAATCCTTAAGGGCATACCAATTTAAATAACTCATAAATACATACCCTAAAATAGTGCACTAGACATCAACATTATCCCATATAACTAAACATTTCCCCACCTAAGACTAAAATTTTCTCTAGATTCTCTATGGTAATGAGAAACATCAAGGAAAAAATAATAGGGGGAGGAGAAATGGATATCATATCCACCATTGAGAAAAAGGAATAAGAGGGGGGTACAAAACAAAAGGGCATGAAAGGCACAAATATACTTCAACACGCATGCAAAATCTATAACATACAAAAATAGAAAGCAAAACTTACCAAAAATGTATACATAAGCACAAAATGCAAAAAAAACAAGAATCAAGCACGTCTTCTTAGATATTAGTTTTCCAAAGAGATGAAATTCCAACGCAGAAAACTAACCAGGAGAAATTGGTACCTCTAAGGAGATCCAAGATATTTAGGCTAAAGGAGTTTGAACTAGTGCACGATGAAAAATAGAGAATGAAAAATAAATAGTGAACTTGATAGTTATTATTATAAATAAATGGATCACCCTAAATCAATTAAAAGAGGCCACATAGATCGAACATAAATCATTATTCAAGTTTTTTCCCTCGTCACAATTGTCACACCTAGATATAGGGGTCTACTTACTAAAAATACAATAGTGATGAAAGGAAAATTTTCTCACATGGTGACTGTGAGAACCCTTGTGCTTTCTCTCTTAAAATTTGTCTCTATTAGGGTTTTTTGTGGAGTTAGTTAATATCCTTTATCACTTCATAGGTGAGGATATTTGTAGAAGTTTCCATGGGCTAAATCTATTCCAAGAGTCAATCCTCTCCCATGATTTTAGGAATACATGGAATCATGTGTGGAACCATATTTTGTAGGTCAGTGATCAAATAAGTATTGAATATGAATATGCTTTTGAAGATGATAACTATATCTACCTTGAATTCTGAAACTCTAAAGTCAAGTATAATATGGTTAAAGATGCAAGCAGACTAGGTAGGGATTGATAAGCTGGATCATTTGATGATGGTATTTAAATGGAATATAAATAAAGCCTCATCACCAAGTAAATATCAAGAAAGTGTCTACAATATTAAAGTATCAGACAAGTATTGAAGTGTGTGAAAGCTCGTTCTAATATGTATGAGTGAATATTGTAAAAGTTTAAGGACTTTCTTGTAAAGTTATACGGCTAATAACACATAGACACACACACTAAAATGAGTTTTATAACTAATTTTCCCTATAAAATACTTCTAAAAATTCCTTGAAGTTGTTCCAGATGAATTTGGAACTATCTAAAAGTTCTGGGCAATTTTTTGTAATGGCCCATCGATTGATAGCCTTAAACTTCATTTTTCTTGAACTTTTAGATAGTTCCAAATTCATCTGGAATGTGCCATGGTCGATTAGGATTATGCCTTAACGAATGGAAACGACTAAATATCTTTTCTTTACTTTTTTTCTTTGCTGATCGATTAATTTTAGGACAACCAATCGATTGGGACATTATGGCAATAGATTGGCTCATTAATTTTAGACACACACAAAAATTGCGCCAATCTCTAGCCTATAAATAGAGGTTCATTCCCACGTATTTTTTCATTCAGAAAATGCTAGTTCTCATATCTCACTAATCACTCTCTCTAAAAATATTCTCTCACTTTCTATCACTTAGAAATTAAGTTGTAGTTCTTTCGAGAAAGGTATTTTGCGAGTGAGGATTTTGTGTAATTTTGGAAGGGTAGAATTATAAATTCACCAAGGAACTTTTGTTTCTACCATGGTTGAATAATTTATCCATTTAGGGATTATTTATTTGGGTTTGAAGCTAAACATTTTAAAAGCTTTGGTTTGGGAATTACTTATTAAGTCTCTGTTTTAATTTGAAGGTTTAGACCGTGTAAAATACTTTTAAAGGTTCGAGATCAACCCGATATTAAAATCTCAAGTTGGTTGGTGGTTATCCTGTATAAAACCTCTTTTTGGTTCGTAAGCTAAGCCCAGTCAAAAGCTTACTAAGGTTGGAGATAAGTCATGTATAAAATCTCCTAGGTTGGTGGCAACCTGTGAAAATCTTGGTTTAGTTTGAGTTTATCCCGTGATAAAAGCTCACCCAGGTTCGAGATCAGCCAGTGTAAAATCTATGTTTTAAAGCTTGAAAACTAATCGCTCTAACTTGTTGTTTGGAAGGAAGACTCGCCACTTATGTCTGTGTTTTGCTATTTGGTTAGAAGGTAGCCTTAAACTTCATTTTTCTTGTATAAGGGGATTTGAGAGTTCAACCTACTAAAAGCTTTTAAGTTTATTGAATACTCTCAAGAACAAATATTGGTGAGAGGATTAGATCTTTTCTTTTTGACCGAACCTCTATAATTTATGGTACTTTCTCTCTTCCTTTAACTTTTACTTTCCGCAAATGAAATTTTTGATGGTTAATCATAAAACGTTTTAAAAATGCTTTTAAACTCTGAAAATGATCCCAAAAACTTCAAACTTAAGTTTTCTGAAATCCACAATTTAATCTCTTTCTTGTGTGTGTAGTTATATGTCCAACAAGTGGTATCAGAGTCTAACTCATGTTTAAGGAGGAAAATGAATTCCAACACATTTTTAAACAAGAGTTCTTTTCTAAACGCACCTCCACCGTTTAATGATGCTAGGTTTGAAATATGGAAAGCTAGATTTAGAATATTTATTCAAAGTATTAGTTTTGAATTGTGAGAAACTATTATCAGCGGTTCGTTTATCCCTGCTCAGTAAATAGATGGAGACATAGTGGATAAACCCAATTTTCTTTGGACCGTAGAGGAAAATAGAAAATTCGGAATATAATTTAAAGCTAAAAACATTTTAGTTGTAATTTTAGATGATAATAAATTTCTTTATATCTATAATTGTAAAACCGCCGAGGAAATATGAGATACTCTTGAGATAATATATGGAGTTTCTCCAAGTATCAATCAAGAGGAGAAGAACATATGAGGCGGAAAATATGAATGTATCTTTAATAAGTGTTCCTCGAGTTTTAGAAATGTTAGAAATTATATTGGAATTTTGTCACTAACCAATATATAAGAATTAAGAATTGGAAACTTAATTCAATCCTTAAATAAAAAAAATGTGAATTTTCATAAATTTCAAAAAAAAATCAAGGAAGGAGGATATTATTAAGAAATTGAACAAAATAATTCAATTACGCAAAGATGAAGGAGCATGATCAAAAAGTAAAGAATCATCAACTTCATCAGACTACTTCCATTTATGATGAGTATGACCCTACCTTTAATACTTTGAAAAAGTATTTGAGTAGGTACGTACGTTGGTGGGCCGAAGCCTTTGCATTATTAAGCAAAAAATATTAAACAAATAGCTGTAATAGTATCTCATATTAACTAAGTTCCATGTTCTAGGGATTAGTCTTCCATCCAATTTTTCGAGTTTGTAGACTCTATATGGTAGATTCTAGTGTATCTGATATAGACCTTCCAAATTAGGTAGAAACATTCCCAATTGGGTAGGTGCATCCACTTGTCTGAGGACTAGGTCACCTTTTTGAATATCCATTGAGACTACGTTCGATTTATATCTTATGGCGGCCCTCTACTTGGCAGAAAATTCCATGATGTGGGCGAGCTTCGTGGTTTCTTCGGTCATGTCAACTTAACACCTAAGTTCTATATGGTTTTCCTCTTTATTAAATTATGCGCGCCTCCAATTTTGCATATAAGTTTCACCCAGCAACGTGGCATCGGTGCCTTAGACCATGGTAAATGGAGTTTCCTTGGTGGTGGAATGTGGGTGGTGTGATACAACCATAAAAAATCCTGAAGTTATTTGATCCATAGGCTTTTGGCACTGACCATGTTTTTCTTTATCCACTTATCAAAACCTTATTTGCTGACTATGCTTATCTGCTCGCCTGCATATGGACGACTGAGATGAAGTTCGTTTGTATCCCCAGGTGATGGCAAAAATCTACATCAACCGAACTAGAAAATTGTGTTTCAATGTCTGATATGATGACTATGTGTAGGTCAAAATTGCATATAATTTGTTTATAATAGAAATGTCAAACTCTCTTTGTCGTGATTTTGGAGACAACCTATGCCTCTATCCACTTTGTGGAGCACTCTACCCCGATGATTAAGAACTTCATTTGCCTTTGCGCCAATGGGAAAGGATCCAGGATTTCAATGTCCCACTAGTAAAATGGCCTTGGTAATGTGATGGAGTTTAAGGTCTCAACTAGAGCGTGATGTATATTGGAATGTCTCTAGAACTTATCCTACTTCTTGATGAATTCTACAATATATTTCATTAGGGTGGGTCAATAGTAGCCACCTTTAATAGCTTGTGGGAGAGAGAATGATCGCCTATATGGTTACCACATGTTCCCCAATGGATTTCTGCAAGGACCAAGTTGGTCTAGTCCTCCCCAAACATCTTAGCATGGGGGGGGGGGGGGGGGGGGGGGGGGGTAGGGAGAATAAATCAATGTTTCTTCTGAGCAGGGTGATCAACTATTCTTATTTAGCTTTAGTTAGTGAGGTACCTAGTTTGGTGGTTTTGAAATCTTAGGGCCCAATATGGACCTCCTTTAGATCCTCTGTGGGCGTTTGTATTTCTTTCTTGTGGTCTAACTTGGGATCCAAATTCATATGTAACACCCTAACAACCTCAACACGAAATAATGCGAATTTGAAAAAACTATACACATAGGGTGTCACACAAACACAACATAAACCTACTTCGTAACACGGGTTAAAGAAAACCTGTAATAACTTAAAAATCTGACATCGAATGCTCGCCTTAACACAGGCTCATCGCAGCAGAAAATAAATCAAATAAAGTAACTCAACAAACGATTAAGTTATAACACCTTCATTCAAACATAAAACATGTTATCGCAAAATTCCTTCAACATCAACAACTTCAAAAGTAATAAAAATAATAAAACTTAACATTCACCCGCCCAGTATTACAGATCAGAGCAATGGAATCTAAATATCGTATAAAATGGGAAAAGAAGAATAACCTCAACACCATCCTTCAGCTTCTAAATAACTACTCATTTACATGCTCGTTTGTACCCCTAAAAAGGAGCACAAAACCATACAAATAACAAATGGATGAGAATACGCTCGAAATAATATAATGGTGCAAAAGTATGCAAGGATAGCCTAAGTAAACAACAACAATCACATATCTCATTCACATTATTTCAACATAATTCATTCACACCAACCACATAAGTATTCTCAACCACCAATATCAACATAATCATTCAATTACTTATGCAAATAATGAATGAAATGTACTTAACACCACGACTCTACATGCATGCGTTACAATCATGGACAACATATGTCCATCTCGCTCATGAATTCTCTCTTTAGAACTAGAGCACACCAATTCTCTACTAACACCTTTAGTAACGCTTCAATAATTCCCATCTAAAATCAGCTACTCGCTCCTGAATCCACGCCATCGGACTAGAGCATACCAAAATTGGACTGAAGTCTGTACACCATGATGCATGATTCTCAACAACATGCAATATCACCAAAATTATCACCATACAATCACCATAGTTATGCACAATAATGAAACAATTGATTAGTTCTAAAATCAATAACAAACAAAACCAAAATTCCTCAAAACAATAGCCAAACAGTAGCATAAACACAGTACAACCTCAAAAACTGGAACTGACCACTCAATTCCACGCAATTAAGTAGATGACACTCATTCTAGCAGCATTACAGGTTACCTTTCACCAGCGTGATAGTCGTCATCCGCCCACCACACCCAACTGTCATCCTTATGATGCTCGCCCCACAAAATTAGGTCTGAAGGCCATAACGGTCTACCCGTCAAGAAGCTGACGCCCGTCAGTGCCTTTAAGGCCATGATGATCTGGTCGTCATGAGGGTGACACCCGTCTCCTTGAAGCAGAAAAGAAAATCTGCATTTTTGGCCATGGAGTTCAATTCAGAACTCTAATTTTTCCTCCCTAACCCTCATATCGATCAATAACATTAGGGAATACAACATCTAACATCAAAACATCATCTATCCATCAATTAACATGCATTTTATTTGATTAATCATGGTTTTTACATGTTTTGTTCATCAAAATCACAACACACATATAAACACCAACTCATACCATCTTGACTACCATGAACACACAATTTCCATGGTAAATCAGTGAACAAAATTCGTAAAATACATCACATAATTCATATAATTACAGAAATCAACTCATATTCATCAATCATTCATCAAAATGGGAAAATAGGGAAAAACCTAATGGGAATAAGGACTTCCCTCTACCCAATCATGCATTCAACCCCATATTTAGAGTAACTCTCCCCCCACCTTGGATTTTCCAGCAAAATCACTTTCAAGCTCCAATGAAGGTTCTTCCTAAGCCCTAGCCTTGCCTTGCCTCTTTTCACCAAAATATGTTTTCATGTACTCCTCTTTCTCCAAAACTCCACTAACCACTATTTATCCATAACCTAATTTTTAATCTCTTAAAAATTACACTAAGGCCCAACTTATATCATAACTTTCACCACTCCCCTCATATCCTCTAATTTCCAAATTTTCTCCCAAAAATCCTCTTTTCTCATTTATTTAATTAATTAATCAAAGCAATTATAATTCTACTTATTTTAATAATATCAATTATTCTAATTCTTTTACCACCCACCAATGCTCTCACTAAACCCCAACAATGCCCCAATTACACATACAATTCCACATACATAATTAATTAAAACACACCATATACCAAATATTTAAATAAATAAAAATACTAATAATCTGATTAAATAAATTAATCAAATTCTGGGGTGTTACAGTTAGTTCCTTTCGCATATAGTTGTAGAATGGAAGTTGTGGCAATCTCTGCCCTCCTTATCTTGAGGCTACCCTGGTAACACTCTTGGGTGGTCACTTTATCTGCTTGAATTATTCTAACATGTCCATTAGGGAGCGTATACTTCATACTTAGTACAAGGTTGACAGGGAAGCTCCTAAAATATTTTGGGTAAACCGCCCTATGATTATATTGTATGAAGAAGTGGTGCCTGCCATGAGATATTTAACCTTGATCATCTTCGCATTCTCATTCATCTTGAATATTACCTTGAGAGTTATGTGGCTCTTTACATGCATGTGTTTTCCCGAGAGCCCTATCAACGAACCTAAGAACACCCGAATGTCATATGGATCTAACAAAATCCTTTTAAATGCATCATAAAATAAGACATTTGTTGAGCTTCATGGGTCAATCAGTACCCGCTTTATTTCTCATTCGTCACACTGCACCATTACGTCCATATAGTTATTGTCGTGAGGGAGTAGTATACTAGTAGCGTTCTTTTTAGAAAAAATGGTTTTAGGTTCTGGCTCTTTTCTTGAACCTGTTGTGGGGCTATGGGGGATCCTTCTAACAATATGACTTGTCGAGCGTATCTTCTATGAGAGAAATTGGACTCCTCACCTCCAATAAACCCCTTTGTTGTGGTGCAAATGGGACTGGTAAATTTGGTAGATGTCACAGTGTCTCCTCATGTCATCATGTTATGGAAGATGACCGAGAAAACTTGTAACTCAAGGTGATTGTGACCTAGGTTAGTTTTACTAGGGTCCACGGTGGGCGCCAATGTACTTGCTAAATATACAACAGTGAGAGAAGGAGAATTTGCTGACGTGGTGACCAAGAGAGGCCATGTGCTTTCTCTAAGAAATTTTCATCTATTAGAGCTTTTGTTGAGTTAGTAATTGTCCTTTTCACCTTAAAGGTGAGGATATTTATGGAATTTTCCTTGGGCGAATCCAGTCCAAGAGTCATCTTTCTCTCATGTTTTTGGAATACATGGAATCGTGGAGGAGTGGTTTCCTCCTTCTTCGAACAAGTGGTTTTATCCCCATGACAAAGTCAAAGTCGTCAGTATCCCATTACACTTGTCATGCCATATACAATCAATGATGGATAAGTGATGATATGTTTAGATTGGGAAGGCCAAACCCGCGATTGTACACTCGCCTGATGGTGTTCTCGGACTAGATTGTCCTTTCTCTGGGAGGGCCCTTCTACAACACTATATTAGTCTAGGCTAGCATAATAGGCTATTCATCAAGCTCTTAGGAACATTATACCTCAACACCACAAATATACCCTAACACACATGCAAAACTCATAAAATACAGGAAAAAGAAGGTGAAACTTACAAAAAATGCATACACAAGCGCAAAATGGAACAACCACAACAACAACAAGGATCAAGAACGGCCGCTTGAAAACTAATTTTCCAAAGAGATGAAATTCTAGCATAGAAAAGAATGCAGGAAAGAATGATACCTATAAGGAGATCCAAGATCTTTGGGCATAAGAAGTTTGAATCAGTGCATGGTGAAAAACAGAGAATGGAAAAAAGAAGCAAGAATGAATGTTAATAGTTCTTATTTATAAAGAAACAGATCACCATAAACCAATCACAAAAGGCCCCATAAACTTGACATAAATCTTCACCAATGTGTTTTCCCTCGTCGCAATAATCACACATAGATATAGGGGTAATGAGCATTAAATGACCACAAACCTAGAATCCACTAGGATAGACCTACAAAGACTCGTAATAGTCTAGAGAGATGTCAAGAGTTAAGAGTGAAATAACTAAAATAACCCCATTTCTTTTTAAAAAAATCACAACATGACAAACATCAAAGCATGACCTAACATGAAATGACAATGCCCATACAAAACAACCCCTCTTGGACCAACCATACAAGGATAGATGAACCCTCATGGGCGAAGCAACCTCTATAAAGCATAAAGGCAAACCTCATGGGCGAACCAACTCACAATGGATTTTAAAAGGCCGATAAAGTCAAATTTACCAATATCAAGGATAGATGAACCCTCATGGGTGAACCAACCTCTATAAAGCATAAAGGCAAACCTCAGTCTGGCTTTGTCGAACAATAATTGGGATGTTATTATTGCAGTCTGATCACAATGTCTAATTAGTGCTCATATAATCTAATATATAATTCTCTAGAAGCCTATATATGTGAAGAGTTTGTTGACCGTCATATCAGATAATCACTAAATAATAACGTCATCACCGTGACATTAAACTAAGGTTGTCATCTTCTTAAATGTAATCTACTAAGAGATTGAGCTTTCCTAAAAAGCACACGATCACAACCAATGATTGAAGCAGAACCGTTAGATCACACAACGAATAGTATAATAAAATATATTCTCTTTTTTATAATGACCCGAGACAAACTGCTCTCAATCTTAGAAACCTTAGAACCCGTTATAAATACATCTTCCTTTCGATGATTGATAACTTGAATGTCCTAATCTTTATCAGAACCACATCTATTGTTAGATTATAGCAACCAACTACAAGCTTGACACCAGAATTCACCATTAATGTTTCCAGTGGTCTAGATCCACCACTCTATTTATATCTATATCTTGACAAGATCCGTTCTTAACTTACTAAACATCTTATATTTAATTGTGGTCGGATATATACGTCGGTCATGTGTCTACAGCACCTTTGATTTGGTGGGCTTGTAGCCGTAATGTATGAACTTTCCTATGTACTTTTCATGTGGATGTTTAATATCCTGCTGTCACTTTCACACATGTCCTTACATAATTCCAAAATAGAATTGAATATTGACAGAGATTAAACACCCTACAAAGAAACCATATAAAATACATCCAACATAAATATTGATTTGATTGCTAGAGATAGAAAAATCTTATTCAACTTATAAATATTAATATTATTAGATTGTAACTTTTTATTTTGACTAATTTCAAAAATATGTGTATGAATTTTTAATAATTATTTATCCACCAAACCAGATTAAAAAAAGTATTGCATATGTGTCCCCAAATTGTGTGTCAAATAAACTATTCCAATGACATGTCAATAAATTCGAATACAAAATATTCCGGTCCTTCTCTCCAACTCGTGGCAAGAGTCTTCATCATAGGGACCAGAGTCTTGAATTGCCAATTAGGATTTACCTCATTTTCAAATTTTGAGTATGACCATTCTTTTATCCTTTTGTGATTGTTAATCGATGGTTGCGTAGCCCACCAATTTAGAACATCCTCATTAAAAAGTAGAGTAAAATGAATGAAGAATATTAGAGTTATATATATATTAGTTGTATGACTATGATTATTTATATAGACTAATAGTTATAATTTTCAAATAAAAATAATCAATTCAAGTGGTAAGTTCATAAAAGTAGAGAGTACAAGTTGTAGAAATTTAAAGAGAAATACTTAAAGAGGTAGAATGATGTAATTTAAAACTTTTATGAAATTACTAGGAACCTCCATTTTTACATATAAGAATTTTTGTTTTTTTAGGTTAACCTTTATTGTTTTGTTAAAAGGTAGTTTTAGTCTCTATAAAATCACTAAATTTTATTGTTATTATAATTATTTTTTACATTTTATCACGAAGTCAAATATGAAGATTTGTTTGGACGGTAAAGTTATTATGGAAAATAATTTAACTATCCTATATAAAATTTTGGTTATGGATGTAAGAATTAAAGGGAGTGGAAAGAGAAGAAGTCATATGGCAGCGCCACATACCAACCAAGTGGTGGCATTTGAAATGTGAAAAATAAGGAATTTTTCAACACATGATCTTGGAGGGAGGGTTTGGACAACCACAAAAAAAGTGCAAATGATATGTAAAGTAAGATGACCCAAAAGATAAGAAAAGTGGCTAAAGAGACGTTGGGGTGAATCAAGAGGTTTTGAATGTAGAGGCAAAGAATTATGGTGGTGGAATGAAAGTGTCATGGGTAAAGTTAAAGTAAAAAAATGACTGTTTTAAATTGTGGTTTAGGTGTAAAATTCCGAATCTTGGAAAAATACAAAAAAACTAAGAATGCGACCAAGAAGGCGGTGAGTGAAGCAAGAAGCCATGTCTTTAATGGATTATACCAGTCTCTAGGAATCGGGGAGGGAGAAAATTCTCTATATAGGCTTGTGATAACACGAAATTATATCACATTTTAAGACTTAATTCAATTAGATTAGATTATCATTTACTTTAGTTTATCTCATTTTATCAGATATTATGCAGTATTTCCTTGCTATTTATGTCAGGTATCCATTTTGAAGCAAGAGTGAAAAAGGAAAGAAAAGGAGGTGTAGAAAGGAGTAAAAAGGAAACAAATATCAAAGACCAAGCCCAGCCCAAAGAAAGCGCACGTTGTGCCTGTGACGGGCGTCACAAGGGTTGTGACGAGCGTCACACCAAAAGCACCCCTGTGACGAGCGTCACACATGGTGTGACGAGCGTCACACCATTCCACTAGCTTTTTGGCGCAAGTCACGCCCTCAGAAGAATTGAAGAGACGTTGAGAGAGTTCGTGTCCTATGCCCGCGCCGTGTATTTAGCCATGCTGAAGACTCGTGGGAAACAAAAAAAAGCAGTTAGAAGCACTACTATAAATAGCTACATTAGAAACCTAAAAGGGTTCCGCTTCCTCTCCCCTCTTTTGCCGTCTACTCTGCCGAAGCTGTTCAAACCTTCTGTTTTAGCTTTTGCTTATTTTTCTTTTCCAGCATTGTTTATTTTATTTATTTCTTTTGCAAGCTTTACATTCTTTTTCCCTTGCAAATTTACCTTTCCCGTTTTAGTTTTTAGATATTTTTCGCATAATAGTTTCTACACCGGAAACCATTGTGCAACTTTATACTGGATTTAACCTTACGTTATATTCCAGTTTTATTTCCTTGATTTAATTTACTGTTTAATTGAAGAATCCAAGAACAAATCCTACCGGCTTGTGGTGGAGTGTTCAAGACTATTGTATTACGCATTCAGGTTCTTTAATCGTTATTTAATATTTTGTTTTATCATTTATCTATATTATCTGCCTGGAATGAGTCTGTTTATGCATGATATGTATTCTTGTTTATTTAGCATGTCTGGCTAATTCGCCTAGGTATCGGTATGTAAAGTAAGCAGAATAAGGGATCAAGACTAAGTCGGTCTATCTAAACTTAAAATTAAAATCAATCTTTTTACGGTCTCAACTTACAGGTTTAATAACAAGATTTTTTTACAAAAGTAAAAGACATAAAGAAGTTAAAATCAATAGAGCGAGAGTTTGAGATTTTAACTGGACAGTGTAAGTTAGGCATTAATTCTAGATCAGGGCGAGAGCAAGTTTTAGAGTTAATTAAATTCTGACCTTTTCCAAAAAGTATTTTTAAAGATTGAATGTGAGGACGAGAGTTAAGCATTTGGATTTGATTATATAACCTAAGTCAACAGAGCGAGAGTTTGAGATAAGGGTGTTTAAAACGGTCAGTATTTTCTTAAAAGGAGTTTCTGCAACTTTATTGGTTTCAAAATATGGTTTTTGACTTAATTATAAGTGACAGCTACATTAATATAAAATCATGGTTTATTCAACAGAGCGAGAGTTTGAGATAAAACCTTTAACCAATAAAGTTAACCGAAACGATTCATTTTAAAACCAAGAAACCGACAAAGACTTGATTCCCTAGTTTTGACGAACTACATACCGATATCCGTTTCATTTATATTTAATCTAGATATTAGTTTAGCTCTTAGTTTTTCCCCAAACAATCAAACATTTTCACCTTAGATTTACGTAGTAACCTTAGATAACGGTATATCGATTCATAAGTCCCTGTGGGATCGATATCTTTTAAAACTACGCGATAGAACTGTGCACTTGCAGTTTGTATCCCATTCTCGACTCACCCAGTCGAGCGATCAAGTTTTTGGCGCCGTTGCCGGGGACTTTTATTCAATCGATATCGTAACTCTTCCGTTACGCTGTAGAGACTAAGGTTTCTTTTTCTTCTATTTTCTTTCTTTCGTTGATTTGTATGCCACGCACTCGCTCACAAGGCGAACCGCTCTATTTACGAATCAACGATATCGAACTATATCTCCGAGTCTTACGACGAATTCGGGAATATCGTGCTGCGAACAATCTCCCTCCTGTAGACCTCCCTGATTTCAAAAACATTTTTCCTTCGATACCCGAGATGGCAGAACCAGCTCGTGCTCTTAGAGATTACGCCGCTCCATCGCAAGATGAACCGCATTCAAGTATTGCTCCGCCCGCGATCGAAGCAAACAACTTTGAACTTAAACCTTCGCTGTTGCAGGCTGTGCAACAGAACCAATTCTCTGGAAATCTTACCGAAGATCCAAACCTTCATTTATCCGTATTTGTCCAATACGCTGATACTGTTAAAGCTAATGGTGTCACTTCAGAGGCAATTCGACTTCGTCTTTTTCCTTTCTCATTAAGAGATAGCGCTAGGAGATGGCTTCAATCACTTCCTTCCAACTCAGTCACCACATGGAACGAATTGAAGAAAGTTTTTCTTGCCCGATATTTTCCGCCAAGCAAAACAGCTATGTTAAGAGCCCAGATAAACGGATTTAAACAGAAAGACAACGAGTCTCTTTTCGAAGCATGGGAAAGATACAAAGACATGATGAGACTTTGCCCACACCATGGTTTGGAAGACTGGTTAGTCATTCACACATTTTATAATGGTCTCTTATACAACACAAGGTTAACAATAGACGCCGCTGCAGGTGGTGCACTAATGAACAAACCCTATGCTGATGCTTACCAGCTTATCGAGAGCATGGCCCAAAACCACTATCAGTGGGGAACCGAACGAACAACGGTGGAAAAACCTCAACCGAAAACTGGCATGTACGAGATAAGTAACCTTGATCACGTCAATGCAAAAGTGGATGCTTTGGTCCAAAAAATTGAAAGTTTAAATGTATCACCTCCAGCCGCCGTGGTTGCTATAACTCAGAATTGCGAGATCTGTGGAATCCAAGGCCACACTCCTGCGGAATGTCTCTTGACTGGAATCCAAGCAGAGCAAGTAAACTATGCTCAAGGAAGCCCCTATTCGAATACCTATAACCCAAATTGGAAGAACCATCCAAACTTTTCATATAAGAGTAATAATGCTTTATACGCACCTGGACAGTCTCCAAATCAAGCCCCATCTATACCTCCGGGATATCAGAAACAGAATCCTAACAATAATACCCCTAGAAAATCCAACTTGGAAATCATGATGGAAAACTTTATAGCTTCCCAACAACAAACCAATAAAGATTTCTTAAACCAGAACATACACACTGGCGAACAACTTAAACAACTAGCAAGCAAAGTAGATGCCTTGGCTACCCATAACAAAATGCTGGAAACACAAATATCACAAGTAGCTCAACAACAAGCACCTACTGCTGCCCCAACTGGTACATTCCCTGGACAGCCCCAACCCAATCCGAGAAGCCAAGCTCATGCAATTATATTAAGAAGTGGAACGGAAGTGGAAGGACCGTCTGACCCAAGGATAGAAAACCAAAACCCTAAGAAATCAACTGAGGAAAGTGAACCTAAGGAAAAGGAAGAAAGTAATAAGGAAACCCTAGAAAAGAAGGAACCTTATGTACCTCCACCACCTTACAAACCACCTATACTGTACCCTCAAAGGCTTGTTAAAACCAAAGATGTAGGCCAATTTAGAAAATTTGTTGATCTCCTTAAACAATTAAACGTTACAATTCCATTTACCGAAGCTATTACGCAGATGCCCTCATATGCTAAATTCTTAAAAGAAATTCTTTCTAATAAGAGGAAACTTGAGGACAGCGAAACCGTTACACTCCCTGCCGGATGTAGCGCTATAATCCAAAACATGCCTCCTAAACTTAAGGATCCGGGTAGTTTCTCTATACCCTGTCACATAGGAAAATTTGTCATCGACAAAGCCTTATGCGATTTAGGAGCCGGAATTAGCGTTATGCCTTTATCCATATGTAAGAAACTGGAAATGGGAGAATTAAGACCGACCAAAATGTCTGTGCAATTAGCAGATCGTTCCATCAAATATCCTGTAGGAATCCTTGAAAACGTTCCCGTACGCTTAGGTCAGTTTTACATTCCCACTGACTTCACAATTATGGACATTAGAGAAGATGATACTACACCTATTATACTAGGAAGACCATTCTTAGCAACTGCCGGTGCAATCATAGACGTAAAACGAGGACGACTCACCTTCGAAGTAGGTGAAGAGAAAATTGAATTCATTCTTTCCCAATTCTTGAAAGCACCTGCAATAGAAGATACATGTTACTTCATGGATATCATCGATGAATGCATAAAAGAAGCAAAGTCAGGAGAAGACAAATCATCAGACTATCTTTTAGAGGACAAATCTAACCAATGTTTAGCAATAACACCAGACCCTACGCAGTGTCTTAACAAACCAACCCCTGATTTGAAAACACTTCCCAAAAATCTGAGATATGAATTCCTAGACTTAGATCTTGAACGACCTGTGATAGTTAATGCCGATCTAGGAAGACTCGAAACAGAAAAACTCCTACATATCTTAAGAAAATATCCAACCGCACTAGGATACCACATCACCGATCTTAAAGGAATAAGCCCTTCTATTTGTATGCACCGCATCATGTTAGAAGAAGACTGTAAAACCTCTAGGGAACACCAGAGAAGACTAAATCCGATCCTAAGTGAGGTAGTAAAGAAAGAAATAACCAAGTTATTGGAAGCAGGTATTATATATCCTATATCTGATAGCAAATGGGTTAGTCCTGTACACGTTGTACCAAAGAAAGGAGGCATAACCGTTATTGAAAACGAAAAAGGAGAAACTATAACTAAACGAATCGAATCGGGATGGAGAATGTGCATTGATTATAGGAAACTAAACAAAGCAACCCGAAAAGATCATTTCCCTTTACCATTCATTGACCAAATGTTAGAACGATTAGCTAAACATTCACATTTCTGTTATTTAGACGGTTATTCAGGCTTCTTTCAAATACCAATTCACCCTGATGACCAAGAAAAGACAACATTCACATGCCCTTTTGGTACCTTCGCTTATAGACGAATGTCGTTTGGTCTGTGTAATGCCCCTGCAACTTTTCAAAGATGCATGATGGCAATATTCGCCGACTTTCTCGAAAACATCATGGAAGTATTTATGGATGACTTTTCTGTATACGGACAGAGTTTCGAAGAATGCCTTGAAAACCTGGAAAGAGTTCTTGAGCGATGTGTAAAAGTAAACTTAGTACTTAATTGGGAAAAGTGCCACTTTATGGTACAAGAAGGCATTGTTTTAGGACACATCATCTCGAACAGAGGAATTGAAGTAGACAAAGCCAAAATAGAGGTAATCGAAAATCTTCAACCCCCAAGAACTGTGAGAGAAGTACGAAGTTTTTTAGGACACGCCGGTTTTTACCGACGATTCATCAAAGACTTCTCTAAGATAACTAAACCCTTAACCGGACTGTTGATGAAAGATGCTGAATTCATATTCGACGATAACTGTTTAAAAGCATTTCAAACTCTTAAACAAGCATTGATCTCCGCACCCATTATGCAGACACCAGACTGGAATGAACCATTCGAAATAATGTGCGATGCCAGTGACTATGCTGTAGGTGCTGTTCTAGGACAAAGAAAGGATAAAAAGCTTCACGTTATATATTACGCTAGCAGAACCCTGGATGAAGCACAGATGAATTATGCCACAACCGAGAAAGAACTCCTAGCAGTGGTATTTGCGCTAGATAAATTTCGTTCTTACTTGGTAGGAGCCAAAATAATAGTTTACACCGATCACGCTGCTATCAGGTACCTTTTAACAAAAAAGGATGCTAAACCTAGACTCCTAAGATGGATCTTGTTACTACAAGAATTCGACTTAGAAATCAAGGACAAGAAAGGAACTGACAACGTAGTAGCAGACCACCTCTCTAGACTTGAGAACCTTGAACCGGAAAGAACATCCACTAATGATGACTTCTCGTATGACAAACTCATAGCTACTTTGGAAGAGAACAACTCCGACATGCAAGTAGAAACCACCTTAGCTATATCTGTCACACCATGGTACGCTGATCTAGTCAATTATTTAGCTGCCGGAATAGTTCCACCTACTTTATCTTACCAGCAGAAGAAACGATTCTTCCACGACATAAAACACTATTACTGGGATGATCCCTTACTTTTCAAAAGAGGCCCCGATGGTATTTTCCGTCGATGTATACCCGAAGAAGAGGTAGAAAATATAATCCAACACTGTCACTCCGCTCCTTATGGTGGACACACAAGTACATCCAAGACCTGCTCTAAAATCCTACAAGCTGGCTTTTATTGGCCAACTATATGGAAGGACGTACATACGGCTATTAAGGAGTGTGACAGATGTCAACGCACGGGAAACATATCTAGACGTGACGAGATGCCACAAAAAGGTATTTTGGAAGTAGAGATTTTTGACGTGTGGGGGATAGACTTCATGGGACCTTTCCCATCCTCTTTCGGTAACAAATACATACTTGTGGCAGTTGACTGCGTATCAAAGTGGATCGAAGCTATAGCTTCTCCAACAAATGACACCCGAGTAGTAACTAGACTCTTTAAAAATATAATATTTCCGAGATTTGGCATCCCAAGAATAGTAGTCAGTGATGGTGGATCGCACTTTATATCCAAGGTACTCGAAAAACTACTACTTAAGTATGGAGTGAGACATAGGATAGCAACACCTTACCACCCTCAAACCAGTGGACAAGTGGAAGTGTCTAACAGAGAAATCAAGCAAATTCTAGAAAAAACGGTCGCCACTTCAAGGAAAGATTGGTCATTGAAATTACCAGAAGCTTTGTGGGCATACCGAACTGCTTATAAAACCCCCATAGGGACGACCCCATTTAAGCTCATTTATGGAAAATCCTGTCACCTCCCGGTAGAATTAGAACATAAAGCCTATTGGGCTATTAGAAATTTAAACTTGAATTATAAAGCCGCCGGTGAAAAGAGAATCCTTGACATAAACGAATTAGAGGAACTCAGAAGAGACGCCTATGAAAATGCCAAAATCTATAAAGAAAGAACAAAACAATGGCATGACAAGCGTATATCAAGGAAAATCTTCAAGCAAGGCGACGCAGTACTTTTATTTAACTCTAGACTAAAGTTATTCCCGGGAAAACTACGATCCAGATGGTCAGGACCTTTTCATATCACTAAAATCTTTCCCAGTGGAGCGGTAGAAATAAAAGGACAATCTACAGAACCGTTCACCGTAAACGGGCAGCGTCTGAAACATTATCACTATGCGGAAACCAACGAGGATTCGCAAATTCTACACTTAGACGAAACGCCCCCAGGACCCATCAATTATATTTAACAGTTTCTTTGTCGAGCTTGCGACGTATAAACAAAGCGCTTGGTGGGAGACAACCCACTAATTAGTTTGCCATTTTCTTATTCTATTATTATCATTTCACTATTTTCTTTCTTAATTATTCTTTTAATTTTTTGTTTAGTATTCATTCTTTATTTATTCAAAAATATAAAAAAAAAATATAATAATAATTTTTTCTTTCTTTCGGCATTTGGCCAAATCCTGACTTAAACTCATGTCTTCTTTTTCTCTAGCTAGCACTAACCAGATGGGACATATTGATCGTATGGGTATCAAGTTTAGAGGAATGGCTCAGAAACAAAAGTTTGAAGAACTAGCCGCTAGAGAGATGCTACCTAGTCTTTATGCTGATGATTGGGCGATGACTGCCCTTGGATTGAGACAGAGTGTCCTGTATCTGCTGAATCAGATAGGATGAGAGACATCCCCTATCCTAAGACATTTCACCACCTACCGGAGGCTCACACTAGAATTCCTTAGCTCACTAATCTATCTGCCCAGCCATGGAAAAGGAATTAGCAGAGGTTTTATCCAATTCAGAATGTTCAATATGGAGTACCAATTTAATATTAGAGACTTTACCAACCTTTTGGGTTTTCCTACCTCCCTTGATACATTCACTGTAAGCCAGGAAGAACTTTTTGAATATAGAGAGCTTGAACACTTTTGGGGTAAGCTGACTGGAAATGATGAGCCCGAAGAACATGAGTTTCTCTCTGGAAACATACATAACCCGGCTTTTCGCTATTTCCATAAGATCCTGACCCACACTTTATTTGGGAAGAAGCCAAATAGTACTTCAGTTTCACGTGATGAACTCTTCATCATATTTTGTGCTTCCCAGAACCGTCCAGTAAACGGCGCTACTTTTATGTTAGCTAATTTAGACCACCTTATCTAGGATGAGCGAGCACCCATTAGAATAGGCGGTTTGATAACCATGATAGGTAATGCTATTGGATTGCGTCAGCCTATGCTTGACCTGAACCCTTTTTGTGGCATTACTACTATGAGTATACCCTTCCTCTTTAACACTATGTTCATAGCGAACTTAGGGTCTGATGAGTTTGAGCTTATGATTGATAACCAGGTTCTTTGCTTATTCACCATGCCCGATCCTAGGACTAACGTTCATAACAGCAGTAACTGGCTTTACAACCTGAACGAAACCCCTACTCCTGCTAGATCCACTGAATCCATCCAGGACTATGAGATTTGTGATGACTATGAGCACTATGTTGACCATATCTCTCATGCTGAATCTGACCCTCAGACACCTTCCGGCTACTATGATATTGATCCTCCTCCTCAGCCTGTCCTGACCGAAGAATCAACCATGCCTGATCTCCGACATCATATGCCAGGAACAGATATTAAAACCGTCATTGAAGCCTTGATGTCAGAGCATCACGCCCTCAGGGAAGATTTCCACAACTTGAGGCATGCAGTCCTAGAATACATGAGCAGCACGGCAAGTCAGTTACGTATGTTGCGGCATCGTGTTAACTCTTTTGCTCCTCCGGCCAGAGATCCGAAGATAGATGGAATTTAGTTATTTCTTTCTAAGTTATTTAGTTTTAGGCTAGATTTTTCATTAATGTTATTTAAATTCATGTTCGCATTTATTTTCCTTTCATTTCATTGTTTTCCCTTCCTGTATTACATTATGTTAATTTTATTAAAGCTTTTATTTAATTTATGCAATGGCTATGTTCTCTACTGTTCTACTGTTACTCAGAATGAATTATTATTATGTGAAATAGAATAGCATGCAACACAAATTAATTAGCTAAATTAAATAGAACAATCTAAAAACCAAATAAAACAAAATAATCAAAATAAATTCATCTCCAGATTAATTATGTGAAGCGCTGCTGAATGCCCTGCAAAAAGAACTGTGTGACGAGCGTCACACACTCCATGACGAACGGCACGCATAACTCCTGTTACGAACGTCACACCCTTGTGACGAGCGTAACGCCCCTCAGACATATGAACGTTAGGGAGCCGTTGGAGACGAACGTTACACCCCTTACCTTTTTACATTCCCCACTCACTTTTCATTTAACCACACTTAATTACTCTTCAACCACTTTTTCTTTCTATCTTCCAATCCTTCTCCTATAAATACCTACCAAAATCTCCTTCATTCACCACAAACAATTCTCTCATATCAAATATACAATTCTTTTCCACTCCAAATCACTCCTTCAAAATTCATCACAATGGCGGGAAATCAAATTTTCGGAAATATCATCTTCCGATCCGGAGATGATAACTATCAGCAAGAGCAATTCGAGCGCTTCCAGCAGCGAGGCGTCGTTTCCACCAGGTACCTCGATTTACCTTGCTTGCAACAATTAGGCTTACTCCAAGGTATCGAGTGGATGCTCCGTAAAGCCGATTTAACCTTCCTTTGCACTCATAACCAACCCACCTACCCATCCCTAACCTTAGAATTCTTAAGTTCATACGACTACACCACTCCCGCCGGTGAAGACGAATTTTTAACCGGTACCGCAACCTTCCGTATGTTCAACACCGAGTACTCCTTAACCCAAAACCAATTGAGTACCATGTTACAATTTCCCATAGAAGGTCAAGTACACCCCAGAATCCCTCCAAACTCAAACTGGAACACAGTTGGCGTTTTTGGCCTTTTTAAGAAAATTACCGGTATAGATACCTACAACTGGGAAGAACTCCTTCTCTCCCATATACATAACCCCACCATCCGTTACTTTATCCGCATCTTGCAAAACATAGTTTTTGGAAGGCCAAACAACAGCAAGGTCAACTCAAAGGAACTATTTTTCCTCCAGTGCGTCTTCGAACCAGATACTCAGGTAAACGCCGCCTCTTTTCTCTTTCATCATATCCGCACCTTATGTGCTAGAGGCCGACAACCTTTTATAATTGGTGGATTAATAACATCCATAGCACTTGGCCTGAACCTAGGGGATAAACTCCAAACTTTAGAATCCCTACCTCCCCTGTCTATGGATATCAGCTATTGCCGCTCCAGCCGCCTGATTAAAAACAGAGTAGGCGGAGGATATTATCTTATGGTGAACAACCAGGCAGTCCCAAGCGTTGTTCTACCAAATATCGCCCTCACTGATGTCACAAACCCCGACCGCCACCTCTATGATCTAAACGCTCCTGAAACCACCGAGCCTTTACAAACAAACCCACAAACAGATGAGTTTGAAGAAATGGAACAAGGTGATCATCCGCCTACACAACCGTCAGTCCCGCTCAACCCTTCCGGCAATACAACTGGCCCATCATCCCAACGTCGTCGACGAAGAAGGCCTGCAACCAACGACGACATTATGGATGCTATCGATGGTATGCAGGCACAGAATGTCGAGATGCTGCAGATGATGCATCAAATGCAACAGCAACAGGATGCTCGGAATGCCATAACCGACCAGCGGTTTACTGAGTTGTTTAGCAGGTTCGACAACTTAGACTTACGTCCAAGATCACCAGGTCCAAGAACCAGAGGCGGAAGGCAGCCTTAGTTGTTATTTTCTTTGCATTTCCATTTTGTATTTCTTTCCCTTAAAACATTGAGGACAATGTTTAATTTAAGTATGGGGGGGAAAACTTGTTTCTTCCATTTCCATTTTTCAAGTATGTTACCTTCCCTTTCATTGTTATTTCCCTGTTTTATTATTTATCTAAAAAAAAAAAAAAAAAAATTATTATAATTTTAAATTAAGTCCCTAGTGTGAAATATTTCTATTATCTATTCCCCTCAATTTTCTTGAGCCATAACAAAACAAATTTTAACACACCCAATAAGTATAAAGGTTGCTTACTTTATAAATCTTGAGTGAAATCAAGACAGAAAAATCATTACCATAACAACGCTCTGAGAACCTCAACATGTTAGATCAGGATACGTACCTATTATACCGATTCCTCGAACTTTTAGCTTTAGAGTAACCCCAAGTAGTTTATACAGAAGTCAGCACCATCTTAATAGCAAACTACGTGGAGAGCCGATGAATATAAGTGAATGATCCCCAAAGTAACCTAAGATATATAAATATATCAAGAAATGCACTAATTAAATTAGGTGATCCTTACCAGATCATTTAATCTAAAGGTTGCAGATCACGCAAAAGCACAATACGAAAGATCCATTATGAGATTGGTTCAGTAGGAATCTGGTACTGAACTTGGTAGGGCGGACTACGGTTCGATCCCCCGCAATTTGCAATGGACTGAATAATGAAGTTATCCGACTTATGTACCAGAACTTCTAGCTAAAAGCGGATCATAATCACTAACCGGTTACTCCACTACGTGCGCGAAAAGATAAAGGGCTTAATGTGATTTCGCTAGAATGAAAACGGGTAAAATAAGACTAAAGGAACCAGGATAGTTATCATAGGGTACTTGAACTGATTTGCATAAGGTAGGGTTATCTAAGTTGTAACGGTAGTTGTTGATGTCAAGATTAAACTCAAGTCCTCCTAAACAAAAATCCATTTGCAACCTAGTACGAATTGATGTGTGCTTTGAAATTTCATCTGGCTAAAACTTTTAACAAGTTCTATACTGAATTTTGCTTGAGGACAAGCAAAGATTTAAGTATGGGGGAGTTTGATAACACGAAATTATATCACATTTTAAGACTTAATTCAATTAGATTAGATTATCATTTACTTTAGTTTATCTCATTTTATCAGATATTATGCAGTATTTCCTTGCTATTTATGTCAGGTATCCATTTTGAAGCAAGAGTGAAAAAGGAAAGAAAAGGAGGTGTAGAAAGGAGTAAAAAGGAAACAAATATCAAAGACCAAGCCCAGCCCAAAGAAAGCGCACGTTGTGCCTGTGACGGGCGTCACAAGGGTTGTGACGAGCGTCACACCAAAAGCACCCCTGTGACGAGCGTCACACATGGTGTGACGAGCGTCACACCATTCCACTAGCTTTTTGGCGCAAGTCACGCCCTCAGAAGAATTGAAGAGACGTTGAGAGAGTTCGTGTCCTATGCCCGCGCCGTGTATTTAGCCATGCTGAAGACTCGTGGGAAACAAAAAAAAGCAGTTAGAAGCACTACTATAAATAGCTACATTAGAAACCTAAAAGGGTTCCGCTTCCTCTCCCCTCTTTTGCCGTCTACTCTGCCGAAGCTGTTCAAACCTTCTGTTTTAGCTTTTGCTTATTTTTCTTTTCCAGCATTGTTTATTTTATTTATTTCTTTTGCAAGCTTTACATTCTTTTTCCCTTGCAAATTTACCTTTCCCGTTTTAGCTTTTAGATATTTTTCGCATAATAGTTTCTACACCGGAAACCATTGTGCAACTTTATACTGGATTTAACCTTACGTTATATTCCAGTTTTATTTCCTTGATTTAATTTACTGTTTAATTGAAGAATCCAAGAACAAATCCTACCGGCTTGTGGTGGAGTGTTCAAGACTATTGTATTACGCATTCAGGTTCTTTAATCGTTATTTAATATTTTGTTTTATCATTTATCTATATTATCTGCCTGGAATGAGTCTGTTTATGCATGATATGTATTCTTGTTTATTTAGCATGTCTGGCTAATTCGCCTAGGTATCGGTATGTAAAGTAAGCAGAATAAGGGATCAAGACTAAGTCGGTCTATCTAAACTTAAAATTAAAATCAATATTTTTACGGTCTCAACTTACAGGTTTAATAACAAGATTTTTTTACAAAAGTAAAAGACATAAAGAAGTTAAAATCAATAGAGCGAGAGTTTGAGATTTTAACTGGACAGTGTAAGTTAGGCATTAATTCTAGATCAGGGCGAGAGCAAGTTTTAGAGTTAATTAAATTCTGACCTTTTCCAAAAAGTATTTTTAAAGATTGAATGTGAGGACGAGAGTTAAGCATTTGGATTTGATTATATAACCTAAGTCAACAGAGCGAGAGTTTGAGATAAGGGTGTTTAAAACGGTCAGTATTTTCTTAAAAGGAGTTTCTGCAACTTTATTGTTTTCAAAATATGGTTTTTGACTTAATTATAAGTGACAGCTACATTAATATAAAATCATGGTTTATTCAACAGAGCGAGAGTTTGAGATAAAACCTTTAACCAATAAAGTTAACCGAAACGATTCATTTTAAAACCAAGAAACCGACAAAGACTTGATTCCCTAGTTTTGACGAACTACATACCGATATCCGTTTCATTTATATTTAATCTAGATATTAGTTTAGCTCTTAGTTTTTCCCCAAACAATCAAACATTTTCACCTTAGATTTACGTAGTAACCTTAGATAACGGTATATCGATTCATAAGTCCCTGTGGGATCGATATCTTTTAAAACTACGCGATAGAACTGTGCACTTGCAGTTTGTATCCCATTCTCGACTCACCCAGTCGAGCGATCAGCTTGCTAAGGGAAGAGAAGAAAGACTAGAGATTTGGATCAAGTGAAGTGTGTTAAAGATGGAGAAGACAAAGTCTTAGTTCAGGAAAAAAGATATAAAGGATAGGTGGAAGACGTATTTCTATAATTCATTTAATGAAGGATATGATATCTCACCGAACTCTAGCAGACTCGACGTTAGAGAAGAGGATCAGAACTTGAATTACTAGCGTTGAATTCCGAACTAGGAGGTAAAGGAAGCGTTGAAAAGAATTAATAATAATAAAGTGGTTGGGCCAAACAACATACCTATTGAAGTATGGAAAATTCTTGGAGATAGAGGTATTGAGTGGCTCACCAAACTCTTTAATGAAATTATGAGGTCAAAAACACATGTTGGATGAATGAAGAAGAAACAGTTTAGTTCCAATCTATAATAACAAAGGGGATATACAATATTGTGCAAATTCTAGGGGAGATTAAGCTTATGAGTCATACCATGAAATTATTGGAAAGATTGATTGAACGAAGATTAAGAAAATAGACTCAAATCACCGAGAATCAATTTGGTTTTATACTGAAAAGATCGACAATGGAAAAGATTTATCTTTTACAATGTGTGATAGAGCGGTATCAGATGGACCAATAAGTCCTTCACTTAATTTATATTGACCTGGAGAAGGCGTATGATAGATTTCCTAGAGAAATTTTATGGAAATACCTAGAGAAGAAAGGGGCTAGGATTACATATATTCGTGTTATTCAAGATATGCATAAAGAGATATCGACTAGTGTTCAGACACAGGGTGGGGAGACAGACGATTTTCCCATTACAATTGGTTTGAATCAAGGTTCAACCTTAATCCCCTACCTTTTTACCTTAATTTTGGATGTACTCGCGGAACACATCCAAGAGCTAGCACCGAGATGCATGCTTTTTGCAGATGATATACTCCTTCTTGGAGAGTCGAATGAGGATTTAAATGAGAGGTTAGAAACATGGAGATGAATTTTAGAAACACATGGTTTTCGTCTTAGCAGAAGTAAGACAAAGTATATGGAATGTAAGTTCAACAAAAGAAGAAGCATTTCTAACCTAGAGGTGAAAGTTGAAGACCATATTATCTCTCAAGTCACACGGTTTAAATATCTTGGGTCCGTAATATAGAATGATGGAGAAATAGAAGGGGATGTAAATCATCGAATTCAAGTTGGATGGTTGACATGGAGAAAGCAATCACGTATTTCTATGATGCAAAGGTATCACTCAAGCGGAAGGAAAAGTTTTACCAGACTACGGTAATACCTACGATTTTGTACGAGATAGAATATTATGCGGTTAAGAATCAACACGAGAATAAAGTAAGTTAGCAGAGATGCGGATGTTGCGGTGGATGTATGGTAAGACTCGACAAGATAAAATTAGAAATGAAAATATTAGAGAGAGTGTCGGAGTAACGCCTATAGTAGATAAGATTGTGGAAAATAGACTTATGTGGCTTGAGCATATAGAGAGAAGACGTGTATATTTTGTAGTAATGAGAGTAGACCAGATGGAGAGAAGGTAAACAATCCGGGGAGGAGGAAGATCCAAAAAGACTATAAGAGAAGTTATTAAGAAAGATCTCAAGATTAATGATTTGGATAAAAGCATGGTCTTTGATAGAACATTATGGCAAAAATTGATCTGTGTAGTCAACCCCACCTAGTGGGATAATGCTTAGTTGTTGTTGTATCATGCAATAATTTAAAATTAATTTTTTTTATTTAATATATTTTTATGAGTAATTTTTCCAAGCATGTTAATAAACATTATAAAAGTTTGAGGTTTGGGTAACAGATGATCCAGGTATCATTTTTCCAGTGTAAACAAAGTTTTGAGCTATCACACATAAATGGTTTTTTGGTTATGCTTACAATATATTTCTCAAATGCATTTAATATGGTAGACTGGTCGCCATTGCTGTTCAGTGTGAGGACGAGGTGCTCATATACTTCTTTGTGGGTTAATTTTTTTTTATGGTCATACATCGATATTTTACCTTAGGGGTGTACATATTATGTCATCCATGGGAGTGCAATAATAGGACCCTTTGGAGAGCTTCTTTTTGCTTTTATGTTACACCCTCTTATTCATAAGATCAGAGACAATTTTCAGCTTCTTCTTCATGCTAGGTATCTTGATGATGGGATCATTGTAAGGGATTAATCAAAGGTGAAAAAATCCATTGACGTCATCTGGGAGACAAGACTACGGTTGATTCTTGAATTGAACATTTGCAAGACTAAGACCTTTTAGCCCTCATCTGGTGACAATAATTATCATAAGGGGTTCCCTTTGGACATTAGAATACCAATTTTGGGGGTTAAATTACTCATAGGGATTGTTAGACGAGATATAGGCTTTTAAGGGGTTTTCCACAAAGATAACTTCCGAGATTGTTGAGTTAATGCATCTCCTTTCACAAGCAAGGGATCTACATAGTAAGCTTATTCTATTTTGATCTTATATGAGTATCACCAAACTTTTTATGGTCTAAGGACATGTCATGAGAAAACTCCAACATATTGTGTTTAATACAAAAAATCCTCTTGGGAAGGCCAATGATGATCATGATGATGTCGAAAGACTCTTTCAGATAAGGAAGCAACTTTTGAGGAATCCATAAATATTTGAGATAAAGAGAGTTGCTTTGAAGAAGACACGGGGCCTATTGAAGACAACGAAAGAAGAAAAGGAGGTCTTAGAGGACAAGCTTTTGTTGTAGGTGAACATTGGATATAATTCTCAACATGCTTACTTTGAGTCTGCTTTGGAATAGATCAAACTCATTCACATTTGGCTCAAAATCCCAAGGGACAAGGTTGACAGGAAAAAAAGTTTAGGATGGGAAGTTGGTTCCCCTTGGCGAAGAATCGACTCCCTAGTCTTTCTTTCTCGTCTTTTAATATTGTAATCTCCATGTTGGCTTCATGTTGAAATAAAAACTTTGTATTGGCCATTTGGACCTTTGTTATGATTAAGTAATGATGTACTTATGGTTACACATTATTTCTTGTGTGCTTGTTCGTGCATAATGTCATACTTTTTATGTTATTTGTATGATAGATATAATCTTTTATTTGTATAATGGTATGTATTTTTAACTTAATTAAATGCGCATAATGGTGTTTCATACATGCTTCTCACTGACCCTTATTTTAGGTTATTATCCTCAGCTTTTTGTGGCCATTTTGGAGAGTTGTATTTGGTTGGCTAATGGACGTCCCTCTGTGGTCATACTTTCCTTCACTATCAACCAGTGAGAATGTGTTTTGAGGACTACATAAGGAAGGCGACACCGTTTTCGCTCTTTAGTGGCTAACTACCAAGAGGGAGTGATCCTAATGCACCCCTAACACATTCCAGCTTTATGGTGTCTTTATATGTGCATCACCTTCGCGTTCTAGGTCATGTATGGAAGTGACTTGTATATCATGACACTTTAACTAAGTTTAATTCCATGTTCTTTGGATTAGTTCCCCTTGGAGAATTACCATGTTTTAGGATCTTTTTCCCGTCAGGGTTGGTAACTGGTAAGGGACTTCCTAATTTAGTGCAATCTTTCTTTCTCCTAGGTTCGTTCCCTACATCTCTTATTCTAAGTATGAGGTCACCTAGGTGGAATTTATTGGGCTTAATGTTCTTCTTGTATTTAGCTATTGTGGCCTATTTGACAACAACATCAGTGAGGATGGTGAAACATCTAATTTTGTATTGGAAGTCTAGATTTTCCTAGATAACTTGTGAGTTCTATCCATCGTGGTAGGGGTGTATTTTCTATAAATTGATCTTTCCAACTTCAACCGGGATGAAAAACTTAGTGTTGTAAGTAAATCTGAAAGGTATTTCCTCAATGGTCGATTGATGAGTTATTCGATATGCCTAAAAGACATGTGGGGGTGATTTTTCCCAATTTCCCTTGGATCCTTCAAGCATCTCATTTAGTCCCATTTGTAAGACTTTTATAGAGGCTTCTTACTGATAGTTGGTTTGGAGGTTCTCCACTAACATGAAATGGTATTTCACTCTAAGATATTGAAATAGTTCCTTCAAGTTTTTTTCTTCTTATGTGAACTAGGTACCTCTGTCATGATGATAAACTGGAGAATCCCATACTTGACTAAGAGTTTCTAAATGTTAATGGTTGTGATCTTCATTAAGGCCCCAACTTCGATATGTTTGGTGAAGTAATCTACAACCATAATTTAAAACTTTAATTATCTTGGACCTAATGGAAAAAGATAGAGGATATCACTACTCCATTAGGGAGAGATCATGGTACAATTAAGGTTTTAAGTTAGGAAGGAGGGGCGATGTGATTGTGTTTTATCTTATGGAACCTTTCATAATTTATTACATACTTGTTGGAATCTTTGACTATTAAAGGCCTATAATATCCTGCAATGAGGTTTTTTCCAGTCAATGCCATTCCTCTGAGATGCTTCCTGGATATCATCTCGTGGACTTTGGCGAGAGCATATCTGACTTCATCATCCTCTAAAAATTTAAAAAGAGAGGGTGGAAAGACCACTCTAGTATAGGTTATTACTTATGGTTGAGTATGAGCATACTTTTCTCTTAACTAGAATGGCTTTGGTGGAATCTGTCAATAGAATTTAGTTCTCAATATGTGACATGATCGAGGTGATCCATGACAACTTTCTCGTTCCCATTATCATAACATTCAAGTGGATGTTGTTAAGAGACTATATTTCTCAAGTGTCTCTTGGATAAAACAATGGTTGATGAGTGTCACTCACGTGCTAACCAACTTTTATATGACATCTTCTTTTGTGTTATGCTCCATGGGTACATGTGCAATCTCATAATCCTTAAACGAGCCCAACCTAAAATTAAACATGACTATGTATTTCTACAAAAGTGAATCTTTAGCATGTGCCTCCCTTTTGACTTAGGAGACCATAAGTTGGGAATTTGTACGTAGCCTGATTTCTTCTGCTCTCATTATTGAGGCCAACTTAATCCCGACGATGAAAATTCATATTTTGTCTGGATGTTAGTGGTGGAAAAATCAAAGTGCGTATATACTTCAAGTATGAGCACTTAATAGCTATAAATAATGATCCAAACTCCATTTTTTGTAATGTTTAATGACATGCCTATGAATACAATCCACTTTGTGCACGACTCTGAGGTAGGTTGTATCAACTCAGAGATAAAATATTAAAAGGTATAGGCTTTGATGGCCTTCTTGGGTTCAAAAGAGATGTCGAACTTGATATCTCAATGGACCACTGAGTTACCCTCCCTGTCGAATCAAGTCCAAAAAAACTTGCTTCAAAGGTTTATTTGTGCAAACCACTATGGAATGTATTAGGAAATAACGTCGTAAATTTATTGAAGCCACCACCAGGGATATAAAAATATTTTTAATATTTTGGTACCGGGTTTTATGACCCATTAGCCTTCAAAGTGAGGTAAACTGGGTTCTGATTGGTGCCTTCCCACTTGGCAAGGAAGATACTTACTACTTTTGCTGAGACTACTAGATATATTAATAAAGCCCCCCCCCCCTAACTATAGCCATCAATGAGACTAGAGGTTTGAAGAGGTAAACTTCATTTTTGTGAAGGTTTAGTCGCATTTTATTATCTACTCGAATTCCACCTCCTTCCTCATTATCCTGTAGAACACAAGTGCATGTTGGTCAAATATAGATATGAACCTATTGACAACGGTGGACATCATATTTAACTTAATTATTCTTTCTTTTGTGGAGGGGGTTTCCATCTTGATGATCGCATCACACTAGTTTTGGTTGACTTCAATTCTCCTTTAAGTGTGGTAGAATCTAGTAATTTTCCAACTATAACTCTGAAGGTGAACTTGTCAGGATAAAGTCTCATGGTGTACTTCCATGCACAATTAAATATGCTGGTTAGGTGACTTCGTGTAGTTTCTCTTCACTTGTTTTAACTATCATGTGTATACACCTCGAACATATCCCTAATTTCTACTCAAATATTTTATTCACCATCCTCTAATATGTTGCACCTACATTTTTCAAACCAAAGAGCATTACATTGTACCTATGATTAGTGTGATCTGGAATGAAGGTTGTTTGTCTCTATTTTTCTAGTGCATAGGGATATGATTGTATATGAAGTAGGAATCTATAAGCGATAATAGTTTGTACCTTGCAACGCTTTCTATCAACTTTTACATATTGGGAATAGGGTAAATATGTTTAGGACACGCCTTTTTTAGGTTCGTGTATTTGACTCACATGTGCCACTTGCTAGAAGCTTAATTGAAACACTACATTGGATAACCATTGTGTGTACCTCAACTTTAAGATAAAGTTTTTCTAGAGGAGCCCATCGAGAGTGTTCCCAGTATATTCAACCTTCTCCAATGATTGACTCTTTATTTTGGGTGAAATATCTTTTGGAATGGTCAATATTTACTTGGTTTTGATAATTTTGTGGGGAAACAACAAACATATTAGCACTGGATTTGATAATTTTGACAAGTTCCTCCTACATAATACTCCCTCCGTCCCACAATGAGTGACCCATTTGGAATAAAATAGTGTGCCAAAATGAATGACCCATTTCAATTTCCAATGCATATTTTCCAATTTTACCCTCTAATTAATATTACTTTCATCATTCCTAATACATAATAAGGGTACTTTAATAAAAATATCATTCTCTCTCTTTCATTTATTCTATTTTCTTAATATATATGAAATGGTCAATTGGGTCACTCATTGTGAGACGGAGGGAATACTATGGAGATTAACTTTAATCTTTATTTTTGATGGATATGAAATTTCCTTTAGAGATCGATCTTGGGATCTTCATTCTAGCCTCGACAGGGAAAGGTTTCTCCGAGAAATATTGATCCTCGAATAGGGCTTCGTCTAGATATGTGTCTAAGTTTGCATAGTTGAATTCAAGGGGGGTGTTGATCATAAGGACTGATGTATTTTACCTTCTCACTTTCTTAGATGGCAGCTGCATCTAGGTTTTTATGCAGGGCCCTATGATAATGATGTGCTAGGTCCGCATAAATGGACACTTGTTTGTCATGAACGTGTGATACTTCATCTTCATGACGGTAGATGAAACAACTTCAGTTTTGTTATAAAGGGTATATCTGGGATGCAATTGTAAACACTTTTGAACTGGACCACTAATAATTAAATGTCCATCTTCCAGACATCCCTCCATTTTCCAAATGTCACCATAAGCTCAATGCAGGCCTAGTGGTGAGTTATTAATCCGTTGAAGCCTTATAAATTACTCCCCGTGTATGATGAAAACCTCTTCTTCTTCAAGTTTAACTTGGGGAGAAGTTTGGCGTACATGACATCACATGAGTTTCCCCCGTCAACACGGATCCTTAACAAATCAAAATTTGATATTACGTCGTTATCACTAAATGAAATATTTCTTTGAAGATGCCTTATACCTTCTCATTGTCTTTAAAACCTAATATGGGTCATTCATGTTGCTTTCCTGATGATGGTTCTCCTTCTTATCTACTTCCAAGAATTATGCAATATTCCTTTTTACTATTCCCTTTGGAAGCCATATTCGAACGTGGGAACCCTCTAGTGATAGATACGATGAAATGATAACCTCGGCATAGAGGCTATGAAAGAACAATTTCTCTTACTGTCATCCTCCTTTTCACTGTTGTATTTTCCTTTATTGGTGCCTTCAATGACCTCAAATGTCTTTCTTTACAATGTGCCGCCTCGACAGAGAGAGCGATTTCTATATTGGGATTCACTTTGTATACTATACTTTCGAGGAGAAATGTCTCTTATAGTTTCCCTTGCATGCATCATCCTTGGCATATCTATCAAGGCTTCCTTTCTTAATCAAATATTATTTTGCATCCTTCAAGTGAATGAATTAGTCAGTGTCGTGGCCATGACTCTTATGGAACTTGCAAAATTTTGAGTTATCAGTATGATTTGACTCTTTCACATAGTGGTGGTACTTTACCCCGACCTCCTTGAACTTAATATTATCACATTTGTGTCGAATTCTTTCTCTGGAAGTTTTTAGCATAGTGAATCGAAAAATTTGGACAATGGTCTTTTGTGCCTTTTTTGTTCCATTCTTCCCATGCATGTTATTTCCTAGCCTTCTATTTCCAACATTTCCAAAAGCCTTATTTATTTTAACTTCTTCTTCAAATAGAAACTTATCTTCGTAGCTAGTGTATGTTTGGGATTGAGTGAGGAGGCCGCTCATGTTCTTTGGTTTCTCCAAGCCCAATTTTTCCTAGAACCTTCAATCTAGTCTCAGCCCTTTCTCAAAAATCTAATACTTCAGCTTGTCGCTGGCTCCACAAAACTCAGATTCCACCTTGGTAAACTTGTCGATATACTCATAAAATGTCTCCTTTGTCCTCTGCTATATTTCTCTAAGAAGTGTTATTCTCTTTAGCTGACTTCTCTGTGTCTTAAACTATGAAGTAAACTCATCACATAATTTCTTCCATGAACTTATGAAGTTGTCTTCTAAATCCATAAACCACGTCAGAAAAACTACTTTGAGGTTAAGTACAAAAAACTTGCCTTTCAATACACTTTTAACCTCATGATAATCATGTACGTTGTCCTCGTGCTTAATATGTTCATTAGGATTTCCAAAATTGTTATAGTTCTCTAACTTTTGTGGCTTCTCCAAAGAGTTTGTAATCATGCTCTCAATAATATGTTTTGTGAACATATTCTCATGTGATGGGATGTAGGTGTGATGGGAAGTACCTTGCTTGTTTCTCCTGCGAGAAATTATGAAGATAATCTTTTGGGAAGATTATCCTCAAGAGGCGTGTAGCGGATATTGTCGTCCTTGAAGTCACGGGGAGGAGAATTATTACCATGGTAATGATGTTAACGTCGTTCTAGCAGCCCTTGCACTTTTTTTCTCTGCGACCTAACGCATATGACAGTTCCCCTAAAAATAACTCCGAAAGTGATTGTGTTGCATCACCTCTAGTTAAGTTGGGATCTAAGAAGGAATCTTCTACTTATTCTCTTTTACGTAAATGAGTATCACATTTTGTTATTAAACCAGGTTGAAGATGTTTATCATAAGTTCGTTAGCGCTAGGTACTCCTAGCGTGACTTGAAGTTGTTGAATTTTGTGTTACAACTAGGGTTATTCATGGTATGGTTTATTGAAAAAATCGAACTATAACAAACCGAACCATAATAAAAATTTACAAGAACTGAACTTAACCATTTGGATTTACCATTTGGGTTTGTTCAAAAATTGAACTGAACCCAATAATTGGTACAGGACATCGGTTATAAATTCTGAACCGTATCAAACTATTAGTAAACAATTTTTTTGAAAGAACCGTTAATTATGATAAACATCACCGTTATATTTTTTAAAATACTTTTTAACTAAAAAATCATTACTATTTTTTATAAGTATATTTTATATAATTTGTATCATTAAAATTACAATTAAAAATCAAACAAGTTAAATGTTATCGTAAGTCATATTACTCTAATCTAAGTTTTAAATAACTTTTCGAAAGCAATCAATTAATAGACATTTTTTTATATATATTGTTCACTGTCAATTACTAATCCAAGAAATTGAAAAGTTCTATGCATGCATTAGTAATCCACGTCAAAAATAAATTTTTTACATAATTGATTGAACCTTTAGATTATTTTTGCACTTATAGCGCACGTTAAAAAAATTAAATATTATTAATCGATAACAGAGTTAATTTTGTAAGAAATTAATTTTTTATATTTAAAACAAATTTAATGATGAAATCTTCTGAACTAAAGTTAATATAAATCAGGTAATATCATACCATAACCGTATTATGATTAGTTAACTGCGGTTCGGTTCGGGTTCGGTTAATTATGAATTAACTATGGTTCAGTTCAGCTATCAAACCATTAAATAAATTATGGTTCAGAGAATTTGAATGGTGGTGGAGGAGGAATCTAATGATGATGTTGCGGAAGTTGAGATGAAAGTTGATGATTGAATTAAGGAATCATAAGAGTTTCTTGCGATACGTGGAGAAGTCAAGATTTGGCAGGGCAGTGCGCTCTTTGACGGGATTGCAACTGAAACATGTTGATCTTGATACCGAGGAGACTCTTTAGTTGCGAGAGTGAGAACATGTGTTATGTTATCTTAAAGCATCTAAAGCATTGATTAGGTGTAAAAAAAAACATGAATAATGTTACTATAAGTGTTTGTTCGAGTTTATTTGGATCTTATGGGAAGATTAAAAGTGATTGAAATGGTTAACAAAAGTGATTGCGACAGTCATAACGGTTAACATAAATGGTTGCAAGGGCACTATGAAAAAGATTAGAGAAATCAGTTAAAAAATTCATTAGAATCATAAGATGATTAACATAGATTGCACCAATATTCCATATTGGAACATAGAATGTATGAAATGTAAAAATGATCATCTTGGAAAGGCTTATAATACGATAGTTGATGTCTCTGATAACATTTGAATTATAACATTTTCTCATATATATGTGCATTATTAATGTAAAATAGTTTTACACTATCAATCAATTGAATTATAACATTTTCTCATGTCATATCAATATTTTAAAATTAAATGTGTGACTTTATGAGATATACATCCGTGATTGGTTGATAATATAATATATTTTTATACTGTCGGTATATATATATATATATATATATATATATATATATATATATATATATATATATATATATATATATATATATATATATATATATATATATATATATATATATATATATATATATATATATATATATATATATATATATATATATATATATATATATATATATATATATATATATATATATATATATATATATATATATATATATATATTTAAAAAATGTGAAATAATGAGTAGTAGTCATAAATACAATATCATGTTTGTAAATGGAAGCTAAGTGTTCACGAAGTGTCAATCTTGTGGTAAAAATTTGACACTGCACAAAGTTCAAATCTTACATATAATTATAAAATAGTCATTAGCATTACCATTAAAATATTGTTTTTATTTTAGATTTGTTTTAAAATCTCTTGTATAATAAGAGATCTTATAAAAAAGTGAAAGGCCATCGACCGAAGAGCGAAAGCAAACAAGTGTGAGATAGTCTCTAGCAGCGATGATGAGTTATCAAATTTTGTAAGTTGTAATTTGTGAGTATTTAGGTTTCTATAATGATAAGTACACTATGACAAAAATTTCAATCATTGTAGTCATATTTGAAATAATGAAGTTAATAATTTAGTTAAGTTTTTCGTGTTTACAATAATAGGCGTTATAGAAATCTTTGTTGATCTCTTGACATAACGATTAATATTGAAAATTTTACCTTGTACCCCTACAGTTAGTCTCATACCCTTACAAAATTTTAAAAATTCTCATTCTACCCTTAATTGGTTTTAACCAATTTACTATTTCATTTTTACCATTCAGTTGAAAATTTCAGAAATTACACTTTCACACCCCTCGCACCGGAACTCCTGCAAAAAGACTTCCAGTATGTATTTTTCCCAAACCGGAAGACTTCAAGAATGAGTTCCGGAACACATAAATCAATGAACCGGAACACTTCATGAAAGAGTTCCGGTTCAATTAAAAAAAATTACAAAACCGGAACACTTCTTGAAAGAGTTCCGGTGAACAAATTTTACATACCGGAACTCTTTGGAGAAGTGTTCCGGTATGTATTATATGTGTTCCGGAAGTCTTTCAAGAAGTCTTCCGGTTCGCTTTTATTTTTATTTTTTTATTTTTTGTTTTATTTTTTTTTATTTTGCAGGAATGGAAAATCTTCCCCAAATATGTGTAGATACTACTGATGCGTTTATGACGACGGAAAGATTTGGTACACGAGAAGAGGTTATCAGATGGATTAAAGAGGTTGGAATCAACAATAAAGTAACTGTTATTATCAGTCGTTCAGATACTGAAACGGGGAAGAGAGAGAGAAGTAACAAAATAATATTTTGTTGTGATAAAGGTGGGAAACACAATATTAGTGATAATGGTACCCAAAGTGCATCGAAGAAATGTGGATGTCCATTTAAAATCAGGTCGACTCCGGCGAATAATGGATTTGGTTGGAAGATTGATGTAAAATGTGGGTTACATAATCATGGTTTACCTGATAGATTAGAAGGTCATTCGTTTATTGGTAGGTTGACCACAGATGAGAAGCAACATGTCGCTGATTTGGCAAAGAGACATGTAGCACCTAGACACATATTGCTTTCCTTGCAAGACAATTATCCTGAGAATGTCACTCGGATTACGCAAGTATACAAGCATAAGAGTGTGATACAAAAAGAGATAAGAGGTCCTAGGAGTGAGATACAACATTTGTTTAAGCTTATTGAGGATGCAGGATATGTGTATTGGAGTAGAAAAAAGGATGACTCGGAAGTGGTGAGAGAGATATTTTGGGCACATCCTGATTCAGTTAAGTTGTTGAATATATTTCCGATTGTGTTAGTTATGGATAGCACCTACAAGACAAACAAATATAGACAACCTTTGTTTGAAATTGTTGGCATGACATCGACCGAGTTGACTTTTGCTGTTGGATTTGCGTATATGGAGTCTGAGCAAACAGAGAATTTTTGCTGGGTATTGGAGAAATTAAAAGAGTTGTTTGTGAAGAAAGACATGTGTCCACAAGTGATTTTGACAGATAGAGATCTTGCTTTGATGAAAGCAATTGAAGTTGTGTTTCCCAGCTTGATTAATTTGCTATGTAGATTTCACATTAACAAAAACGTTGGTGCCAAATGCAAACAACATGTGGTGAATGACCTGCAAAAGACGATAGACACATTATGGATGGAAGTTGTTTGGGCTAGTGATGAGGTTGAGTATGGTCAGCGGTTGCATCAACTTGAGCAAGCATGTGTTGATTATAGTGGATTTATTAATTATGTGAAAGACACATGGTTGACTCCACATAGGCATAGATTTGTTGGAGCATGGATTAATCGAGTGCTACATTTGGGTAACACAACGACTAATCGGTACGTCTTATAATTTTGTATGTGTTATTTTTATATCTGATATTATTTCTATGTATTTTTTATGTGTTATTTTCAATATTTTTAGGGTTGAATCTGCTCATTAGAAGTTAAAGCAGATGTTAGGAAATAGTATAGGTGACATGGTCAAATGTTGGGAAGCAATGAATAACAACTTGAGGTTACAACTGGGAAACATTATAGCTTCTTTTCAAAAGAGTTTTTACGAAGTTGAGCACGCGCACCTAAGTCCCTTTTATGGTTATTTGCGTGGTTCCGTATCTCGAGCTGCTTTGAGACGTATTGCTGAAGAGTTATTGAGATTTGATTATGTTGGAACTAACAGGCAAATATGTGGTTGTACTCTTAGAACATCTTATGGGTTACCTTGTGCTTGTGGGTTAGGAAGATACAGACTAGGTGGTATACCGATACCCATTGATGTTGTTCATGTTCATTGGAGGAAACTAACTATGGAATTGAGTTAGAGGTAGGTGAAGATGATGGATCAGAGGTGGATATGACTTTTGCAATGGATGAGTTGTGGAGACGATTTAGGTCATTAGATGTTATTGGGAAAAGGGCATTAAAGAGTAGGGTATGTGAACTAGCATACCCAACAATGACAACATTATGTCCACCACCTGAGAAAATAAAAACCAAAGGAGGAGTGAAGAAGAAAGGGAAAAAACCAGCAGATTATGATGTTTATAGGGACCCTTCGTATCATGAGTATGTTGATAAGGCATCTCAATCTTCACAAAGGCAATCTCAATCTTCACAAAGGCAATCTCAACCATCACAGACTTCGAAGAAGATCAAATTATCAAAGAAGCAACCACAATTCATTCTTCAATTTCCTAATCATATTAGGTCATACATTGAAGATGTAGTTAATGTTGAATCAGATGGTAATTGTGGATTTAGAGTCATTGCATCATTGCATGGATATGGTGAGGATGGTTGGCCAATGGTTCGTAGAGAGTTGGGGTTGGAAATAATAGACAAAGATAGGTCAACTTTGTATGACAAGTTATTTTCTAATCGGTTGTCAGTAGTGAGAGAATCTTTGATGATAGAATCTTTTGGTTCACAGCCACCTGAAAAATCGATGAGTCTACCAGATATGGGTTACTTGATAGTGAATCGCTATAATGTTGTACTTGTCTGTTTAGGCAATCTGTGCATGACTTTCTTTCCGATGACAAGTTCACATTCACCAAATGTCTCTATTTATTGCATTGGTTTTGTTAACCGCAATCATTGGGTTCAGGTACGTATTTATATGCCTAAATACAAACATTATTTTAGTTAATATTTTATGTTATATGACTTAATCTTTTAATTATTTTACTTTATCAGGTTAACATGAAAGAGGGGTTTCCATTGCCACCGGTCACATTAGATTGGAAGAAATTTCGTTCTCATATAGCAACTACTTGGATGTTAGGATTTGCAGGACGTATGCAACATTGGCAATTACTTACACCTGTATTAGCATGATTATGTACTCAAAACATAAATATGTAATAAAAACATGAATTTTATATTAATATGTCTATTATATTCAAAGCTTAATACATAAAATCAATGTGAACGATAAATATGCAAAGCTTCAAATAAATCAGAAAACTGTGGATCTTCCTCTTTGGCATTAACCTGTCTCAGATAGCGATGAATCAATGTAGATACACGAGCCTAATCAGGATCAGATGGCCCGGCGTCATATACAGGAACTGGTACCTCTCTAGGAGCGTCACGATGGGGAGGGACCAACCGTGGAAGGGAAACACAATAATACCACTCCAGATAACCGTCTACTGCATCAGATGGAGTGGTGGCCACGGTAGATGAACCGATCACAGCGATAACACTCTGATGGTAACTGATCCAATCAACATCAATATCCGTCGCCATCATACAATCCAGGGGTGGGGATGGAACATACTGCCTATACCCGAACTGACGTAAACATCTATCAGGCAAGTATGGGACAACTGTTTCACCCCACTTCAAACAGCCCCTGTAAAGACATATCTCATCAAATACACACCATGCTCTATGATCCTCAAATGGTCGCCATATGACGTCGGCATGTGTCAGCTCGTCCAAAATAGGTCGTAAATCATCGACCTTCAGGACTCCCTGCCTATACGACCATCTCATCGCTCGGGGAAGACCACAGTTATCAGCAGGTTTCCAATTCTCCCCTCTTTTTCCAACAGTTGGAAAGTACTCGTGAATCCAACACTGTTACAAAATACAAACATAATAAATAAAACAAATTAAGTTAACATATTTTATATTTTATAAAATGATTCCAACACTTAATAAACAAAATTAAATTTTATACCTGTAGGAGAGTAGGATATCCACCGAGCTGTTTGCAACTGTACATGGACGCATCTCCAAGATATCTGTAGAGGGTAACTAGTGCAGCTGCTCCCCGACTATATCCTGAACATCCATCCAAGTCCATAAAAAGGAGGAGGTATCGTGCCTCTACAAGTGTAAAGGTCTTATCAGCAAATATGGTGGAACCCACCAACATCAATAGATATGCTCTAGTCGCATATGCCCAGCTGGAAGCAGCTCTATGATGTACGAATAAATCGTATAACCACTCCAACTTGTAATACGACCCCCTGCAGCTACGAACATGTGATTGTGCCTGACCCCGTGACACTCCTAGGTAGTCAACAACAAGTTCAATAGCTACCTCTTCAGTCACATCCTGAGGACTCCAGAAGATACCCCTGATGGGCAAGTGAAGTATACATGCGACATCATCTAAAGTAATGCTCATTTCACCAAACGGCATGTGAAATGAAGATGTCTCTAGATGCCATCTTTCCACAAATGCAGAGACAGGATTTGTGTCTATCTTGTTCAAACTGGTTCTCTGCAATGAAGATAAACCGGATCTAGATACCCAACTCTCCATCTGTGGTGGAAGAGCCAATGGAACCCTAGAAGTCAACTTCAGTCCATGTCCAGCAACCTTCAACTCTTTCTTTGGACCTCTTTCCTAAAAAAATTAAAATACATATTAGAAAACAAAATATGTTATATTCAACTATTATTCATTTTCAAATATAGCCCGTTTACTTACCTCACCGAACCATAAATGTCGAGCAACATGATGCTCATACTTCACCAAAAGAAACGTATCGTACGGCCCTCCTGGATATCCAGCCGGCTCCGCTGCAGATGAAGATTCACCCCGGTTTAACGTGCGGACTGGAATCCTACCATCTGCACCTCGTCTTCGAACCACTGCAAAAAAAAATGTTTAAAAAAATAATTAAAATTTAAAAAAAAAAAAAATTACGTACCGAAACACTTCAAAGAAGAGTTCCGGTTAGTAAAAAAAAAAGCCTTCCGGAAGACTTTCTTAAAGAGTTCCGGTATACATCATCCAAACCGGAAGTCTTTAAGAAAGTGTTCCGGTATACAACATTCCAAACCGGAAGACTTTCTAAAAGACTTCCGGTTCAGTGCCCCTAAAATGGAACAAACCGGAACTCTTTAGAGAAGTGTTCCGGTATACATTTAATGAACCGGAAGACTTACTCTGAGTGTTCCGGTTTACAATGCAAAAAAGCCAAATATTTCTCTTCTCCGGAACTCTTCAACGAAAATGATAAAAAAAAATTGAAATGGAAAATATAGTCTATTTATACGAGGGTATTTTTGTCAAAAAAAAATTAAATATAGGGGTATGGGGCTAACTGTAGGGGTATAAGGTAAAATTTTCTTATGATGACTTAGCAGGATAGTCCAGAAAAATCTCATGAGAAAAAGAGATGGAAGTTAAGAGGAGTTATTGTATTAATAGGAATGTTATTTCTATACTTTTTTTACATCAAAGGGTTTTTCTTCCACAACCTCAAACAATCAGAAGAGAGAAGAAAGGATTTTTTAGGTCTGAAATGTGAGAGGGACAAGAGAATAAAGTTTTGGTTCAATTGATTTAAATGGAGAAAGGGAAAATTGATAGGGAAAATTGATGGGCCTGTGAAATAATGACATGTGGATGAAAAGGGTGGATAATTGGCCAAAGTATAAATCATTTAGTTAATTACCAATAAAGATATTTTGTAGTATAAATTATAATTGTGTAAAAGGGTAATTTAGGATTATTAGTGGCATATTATAATCTTAATTAGATACTTTCTCCGTCTCATTTGTCTTTTTATAATAGTAATATAATATTTATTATTATTTTTTCAGTGTTATATTCATATTTATTAATTGTTATTTTATTCAACAATTTTATTAATTATTAATTATAATTAATAACAATATTAATAAAAATTAATTTTATCATTAAAATCAAATCATCTAATTATTTTCTTAAAAACCGCACATAAGACACTCACAATGAAATAGTTGATTAAAAAAAATAACATACCAAATTGCTTATACATAAGTATTCATGAGAAAAAAAATCACATTCTCTAACTACTTACACTTAAGTCATACTAGTATGAATGAAAAATGACCACCGAATTCCTGAACATTAAGTTATTCGGTAGTGAATTTTTTTACATTAAATATATTAGTGAAGTATAACTTGTTCAACGAAGATGGTCAAAATTCAAACGATCAAATTACTCACTTGTAAGTCCCTGATAAATTTATGTGGATCAGACAGCTTCTTGTATGTCTTTCAATAAATATAATTGTGAACTTTTTAAAATAACCATGTATTTCAAATTAAATCCTTGAATAACTGTTTTTTTGCAAAAAAAAATAAACAAAAAAACCACTTTTCCAAGCTGATATGCCAGTTGAACTGACGCATCCATTTAACTTTCAAAGAAGGCGTCAGCTCCATTGGCGCATGCTTCCAATGGCATTGCATGGAGGCGATCTAGCGCACGATCCATTCTGATTCTTATTTCGACAGATACAGCCTAACGTACGGCTCATTCTGCAACTCAGATATGATCTAGCGTATGATCCATGCTGATCCTTTATCCCCAGCGAAGTCGACAGCCTAATGGATGACTCACTATACGGTCTAGCGTACGACCCGGTGCGGCACCCATGTCGTCAAATTGGTCTGATGTACGACGCACTCTGAAGCTCTCATCATCAAACTTCCTGGATGGCATCTTTAAGCCCATCTCCATCAAGACTAACTTTTAATTAACAAGTGCAAACTTTTGGGGCATTCTAAGTGTTCAATAATCTTCCACCTCCAGACCACGAATGGCGTACATACCATTCTAACTCTCTCGGTTTAAGAATATTGAACAGGGGCAGCTGTCATACCCCAAAATTTGCCCGTTAATCTTGCAAGACATTTTTCAAGGCACTCCAACTCATTTTTCAAGACATTGATCTTAAAGGAACAAAGACCCAGCACACAGGTGGCCAAATCCAGAAAATGACTTAAACTGGCTTGCAAAGTGAAATCATAGATTTCTTAGGAAAAAAATACACCCCTCAGCAGTCTCCCCTTCAACTAGGGCAAAAGCAATTGGAAAAATGTTGTTGTTGCCATCTTGTGTCACTGCCATCAGTAACGTTCCTTTATATTTCCCGTACAACCATGTACAATCAATTTGTATAATAAGTTTACAGAAAGCAAAACCTTTGATGCAGTTGATACGCTCAAAAGAGACGGTGAAATATTTCATTTCCAATAGCACAAGTCCCGTCTGGGGTACACGCCGACAACGTTTCCAACTTGACAATAGTCCCTGGAGCATATTGTTTAAGAGCCACCAAGTATTTTGGAAGTTGTTTGTAAGATTCCTCCCAATTGCCATAAACTTTTTTCAACTGCCTTTGTCCTAGCTATCCAAGTCTTCCTATATGATGGAGTATAGTTGTATTCTGCTACAATATGTGAGATTATTGTACTCACCTTTAACGACGGATTGCCGCTAATGACAGACAAAATTTCATCGCATATTAACTGAGAGCTAAGTTTCCGATTGTCTTTCATTGGATTCGTGAGCATGCATGTGTGAACTGGAACTGTCATACCCCAAAATTTGCCCGTTAATCTTGCAAGACATTTTTCAAGGCACTCCAACTCATTTTTCAAGACATTGATCTTAAAGGAACAAAGACCCAGCACACAGGTGGCCAAATCCAGAAAATGACTTAAACTGGCTTGCTCGCTAGGCGAGCAAAATCCTTCGCCTAGCGAACTCTTCGCTGCACCACTCGCCTAGCGAAGCTTGCGAATACCAGAAATTTTGGGCTTCATTCTGAGCCCATTAGGTCACAAAAACTATTATAAATACCAGAACCTCATTCAGAAAACACACACACAGAGAAGGACAGAGAGGGAACAAGCAAACCCTAACAGAGGCAACCGGAAAAACCCTGGAGGCTAACCAAGAGAATTCATAACAACCCTAAAGGAAACCCTGAAGGAAACTCATCTGCACAAAGGTTACCTCCGCCCAACTCAATCCGACACCAACCCTAAGAGTGATCTGCCAATTCAACATTGCAATTCAATTGCAAACAGGTTTGCACTACCACTACCGCTTTATGCTCCCAATTTACATGTGGCATTATGATTGAATTTATAAGTGTATCTTAGGTTTTGCATGTGGATTTAAGTATGCATGAATGTCTTGAATGTTTAACCATGTAATTTCTGTAATGGATGCCATAGGGTTTGGAGCTTACTGAAATCGTACTGTTATTAAACTCAAAACCCGCAGCTGTTCGCTAGCACATCGCTAAGCGAACATGTAGCGAGTGTTCGCCAAGCCTTCGCTAGGCGATGCAGTAGCGAACATGACAGTCGCTGATTTTTTTCCGTTCTGTTCTGTGCTTATCTGACATGTTCTATCATAGCTATGTATTATTTGCCTGACATTATTACTGTTGCGATTCCTTTGTTCGGTACAACTATTGATCGCACCCCATTTGGTATTCTGACCTGTTTGCTGAATTTTGTGAGGGCTCACATACTCCCGAAGAAGGTAGCTTGCTAGGTATTCCACTTTATTTGTGGGATACCCTTGTGGAGATTCATCCTAATTACCTAACTGATTACAAATGTTGCCTTTGAATATATGATCTTGGCCCTCTCTTTGTTGCCTTACGGTATTACGGTCATGTCCCGTGAATGTGGGGATACACTTAGCAAAGACCCTTCGATTAAATCATCATGTCACTATAAGATAAATCATAGTCCCTCGGATGTTGCCTGCGAATATATGATTTTGTCCCTCGATGGCCCGTCGTTGTAGCCTACGGTTAAATGATGATCGTCCCTTCGAATGCTAAGGTATCCTTACAAATGTTGCCTTCAATGACCAATCGATGACCCTACGATGTCCCTTACATCCAAAGGACAAGACTACTTACTTCTCAATAGTAAGGACAGTTTTACCTTCATAAGGATAGGAAATACCCATGAAGACCTTGGGTAGGTATAACTCTTAAATGCTGACTCACAACTTAAAATACTTTTCACACCTCACACTTTGAAAAACATCTATTAAAAAATCACCACTTGGTATACATTCGTGCTAGAATCATTGCCAAGTTATATTTTTCTAAACAGCTTTCAAAATTAAACGAGATAAATACTTTGTATACATTCGTACAAGAATCATTACAAAGTTAAACTCTCTTTTCAAAACATTAAACAGTTCTCAAACACTTTTTCGGACAAGAAAAACATAAGTGATTAAAAAATTAAGAGCCCATGGATAACCATGGATACAAAGGGTGCTAACACCTTCCCTTTGTATAATGTACCTCCCAAACCCAAAATCTAATCAAGGTCTTTCCTGTTCTTTTCCGCCTTTCCTTATTGGATAAAAGAAAAGTCGGTGGCGACTCTTGCTATCCGCGACATTTGCTTTCCAAAGCAAAAACTCAAAAGTCAGTTCACATTATGACAGAACTGGCGACTCTGCTGGGGAGCCTTAAAAAGAGAGGTTGCCTTAAAAAACAAGATCACTTATTTGAATTGTATGATTTACTTTTAAGGGATTGCTTGGGTATTTTTATGCTTGAGTGAAAGATCCTACACCCGGATCTAGTGTACCTTAGGTAAGTAGCAAGAGATCATCGCGACTATCCGGCGTATACTGGAATGGTTAAAATGATGGCTACGGTTAATGTGACACTTTGGATGTCCTGATGTTCCTCATGTTTACTTGAGGAAAAGTTTGGCGTCCGCGTGGTGTCATCAAAGCGTTAACCAGACCTTTAGAACCCTAATTGACTCATCCTAGCCATTAGAAAGTAGTGAGATAACTGACTTCGGTTCCGACTGGGATTGGTTGAGACTCGATACTACACTCTTTGAGATTGGACTTTAGGGAAGCTTTGGTCAACCACTTGGTGTTGCACTGAAGTGGACTTAAGGAAAGGTCAATGATTGGAGATCCTTCTAGAACCCGGTTACCACTCTAGGACAGGTTGAACCAACCAAACTTCAGTGGGGAGGGTACTTACCTATGGAACTCATGCAAGCCTTAAAACTTAGGAATGATTGTTGTGTGACTTGCTTGTGCTTGTTATTTACTTAACATTATAACATCATAACATCATAACATCATAACATCATGGCATTGTACTAACCATTTCAAGGACTTAGGGATTTAACTTTGCTCTGTTTTGCAAGGCTATGGCTTCCAGGAAGACCATCCGGATCAATCTTGTAGTGATCTCTCCTCAACTCAAGAATTTAGTGTCAGAGCTTCTCGATCATGCTCAGTTCATCAAGAGACATGGTTCTCTCCTCAAGTTAGTTACCACCGGTTTCAAAGAAGATATGATGAGAGTTCTATTCCAGTTCTTCGATCCTAAACATCATTGCTTCACCTTCCCAGATTATCAGTTGGTACCCACATTAGAAGAATTTTCCAAGCTGCTTGGGATACCTATCCTTGATCAAACACCTTTCAGTGGTTTAGAAAAGATTCTGAAGTCTGAAGAAGTCGCCGCGGCTTTACACATGACAAAGTCCGACATTGAAACTAATTGGGTAACAAGAAGTGGAGTTAAGGGTTTACTTGCCAAATTTCTGATAAATAAGGCCCGAGAATTCCTAAAAGTTATGAATGTCCATGCTTTCGAAGATGTTCTAGCACTACTAATCTATGGTTTGGTGCTATTTCCTAATCCGGATCAATTCATAGACATGAATACTGTTAAGATATTTCTCACTCATAACCCTGTGCCCACCTTGCTTGGAGACATTTTGCATTCCCTTCACACTCGTACTATGAAAAGGCAAGGGACTCTCATGTGCTGCGTACCTTTATTATCCAGGTGGTTTATTTCGCACCTTCCTCAATCAGTCTTGAAGAATGAGCAAAATTTGAAATGGTCTCAAAGGATAATGTCGCTCTCCCATTCAGACATCCATTGGTGTCCCCACCCCAAAGAAAATGTTATCATCATTGACCGTTGTGGAGAACTCTCTAACGTACCACTCCTGGGGATAAGAGGAGGTATTACTTATAACCCAGCTTTAGCCCTACGTCAGTTTGGTTATGCTCGAAGAGATGGTCCACATGAAATAATTATTCAAGGCACTGTGTTTGACTATGACAACGACTCTCAAGGTCTCCGTCAAAGGTTTGTACGAGCTTGGGACATGGTGAAAAGAAGCACTTTAGGATAGAAAAACTCTATTCCTATGGAACCTTATCTCAGATTGGTACGCGCAAGAGCTCGTGAACTTGTCATGCCATATCCTGCAGTCGGACCGCTGATTGTTGAACCAGGAGTTGAAGGAGGTACTCCTCAGATCATTCCTTATCCAGATATGCCTACCAATGTTGAAGAATTGAAGAAATCCTGGATCCAATTGAGAGAGGAAAGGGATAGTTTTGAAGCTCAGTTCTGTGCTGAAAGGAAGAAAGTGTTAGAACTTACCAGCCAGCTTAATGAGGAACGAAGACTCAATGCATATCTTCGCCCAAAAAGAAGCCGTCCCTGGGAGACTTGAGCTTTCATTGTATTTTATTATTTTTGTTGTAATAAACATTGATTAAAAAATTATTAATAAAAGTTCCTTTCTTGGTGGTTTACGCAAAGTTAAATTCCAAAAGTCCTTGAAAACATTTCATACATTGCATAGCATAACATAACATTGCATAACAGGTATTCTAAAGAATCAATGTCCTCACGGTCTTCCTATTGCAAACAGAAAAATGGCTCTCGAACAAACTGTCAAAGATCTCCAGGCTCAGAATGCTCAATTCCAGGAGATGATCTTGAACTTATCCAAGGGGCAGGAGGAGCTGAAGGCTCTCTTGCTCGAGAAGAAAAAAGACAAGAAACTTGTGAGTTACATTAACCCGGGAAGAAGGCTTAAAGGACAGGCTGCAGGAGTCAAGATTAGAGTTCCGAAGGATCAAGGAGAGGAGACAGAAAATGTTTCGGAAGATGAGAATGTCGATCCTTTCAACCATGAGGACGACGATGAAGATTATGAAAATGAACTGTACTCTCCAAAAGATGATAAGTATAAGTTGCTGGAAGAACGTATGCTAGCTATGGAGGGTCAGAAGGCGCCCGGTCTGGATTTCGAAAGCTTAGGTCTGGTCTCTGATGTGGTCATTCCCCGCAAATTCAAGGTCCCCGCTTTCACTAAGTATGATGGTGCGTCTTGTCCTCAGATGCATCTGAGAGCTTATGTGAGAAAGACTCAGCCGTATACCACTGATAGGAAGCTATGGATCCATTTCTTCCAAGAGAGTCTGTCTGGCACACAATTGGAGTGGTATTATCAGCTCGAGAGCTCTAACATCCACACCTGGACTGATTTAGCGACAACTTTCTACAAGCATTACCAGTATAATTCCGAATTAGCGCTTACTCGGCTACAGTTGCAGAATATGACTATGGGCTCTAAAGAAAGCTTCAAAGAATATGCTCAAAAATGGAGAGATTTGGCTGGCAGAGTCAAACCCCCTATGACTGATCGAGAATTAGTGGACATGTTCATGGGTACACTGACTGGCCCATTCTACAGCCATCTACTGGGAAGTTCTTCATCGGGTTTCACTGAACTTATATTGACAGGTGAACGTGTTGAAAGTGGCATTCGAAGTGGAAAGATACAGGCGGCTACCTCTGCAAGCACCAAAAAGCCCCATCAGGGAAAGAATGAATCAAATGTTGTGTACGGTGAAAGGGGTCATAACAAGAAAAACCGTGACCATACCATTGGAGCAGTTACGATTGCAGCACCGCCATCTCAAAACTTCCAGCACAGACAAGACAGGCCAAGAAGGCAGTTTACCAAGATCAATATGACTTTAGCACAAGCACTGCAGGGTATGCTAAAGGCAAATTTAATTACCCTCATAGGCCCTCCTGCAAATCTCAACACTACTTCTCCTCGTTATAATCCCAATGCCAGGTGTGCATATCACTCCGATAGCCCCGGGAATGATACAAACGATTGCTGGTTGTTGAAGAATAAGATTCAGGATATGATCGACGCTGGAGAAATTGAATTTGATCCTCCGGAGACTCCTAATGTCGTCACTGCTCCTATGCCTAATCATGACAAGATTGTTAATGTTGTGGATGACAATTCTCACATTACTAATGTAGCGGGCTTAACATCTCCTCTTCTGATCATCAAGAAGAACTTATTGCGAGCTGGTTTATTTCCAGGTTGTGCTGAAAATTGCGATCTCTGTATACTCCGACCCAATGATTGCTTAAAGTTGAGGAATGGTATTCAACGGCTGATGGATGATCGTACAATTCTCTTTGAAAAGATTCCTAAGGTGGAAAACCTTGTTGAAGAAATATCTGTGATTGCTAGGTCCAAAGTTCCAGTGAAGATTACCGCTACTAGAGTGCCTGTGAAGATTACTGCTGAGCCCAAGGTAGCTCCCCTAATTATTACTGCACCTGGCCCAGTACCGTATTCCTCAAGCAAAGCCATTCCGTGGAATTATGGAGGTGATGTTTACATCCACGACATAAAGCAAGATGATAATTCTGCTAATCCTAATGACGTTGGCATTGTTGGGACTAGTAAAATTACTCGAAGCGGAAGGATCTTTTCTCCAGAAATCTCACCTCCCGTCCCTGAAACTCGAGGAAAGGAACCAGTAATCAATCCTTCTCAGTCAAAGACACCAGTCAAAATTACTATTGAAGATGTTGCCAAACAGGAAATGGAAGAAATGCTGAAAATCATCCGCAAGAGTGATTTTGATGTGGTAGAACAGTTGGGGCATGCTCCGTCTAAAATTTCGATGTTATCCTTGTTGTTATCTTCTGAATCTCATGCCAATGCATTGATAAAATTCTTGAAGACCGCTCGTGTACCTCAGGAGACATTTGTCGATCAGTTCGAAAATTATGTTGCTAACTTGGCTGTTGACAATGGCCTAGGATTTTCCGATGCTGACCTGACACCAGCAGGAAAGAATCACAATAAAGCTCTGCATATCTCCATTGAGTGTAAGGGGATCACCTTGTCTCATGTGTTGATTGATAATGGCTCTTCTTTGAATGTGCTACCGAAAGCTGTGCTCGATAAACTTGACTGTAAAAGCATTGAACTGAAACCTAGTGACGTTGTGGTACGTGCTTACGATGGTGCGAAGAGCGTTGTCCATGGTGAAGTGGTTCTCCCTATCAAGATAGGACCTCAAGTCTTCAACACTACCTTTCACGTGATGAACATTCGTCCTGCCTATTCCTGCTTGCTGGGACGCCCTTGGATTCATGGGGCAAGTGATGTAGCTTCGTCTCTCCATCAAAAGCTGAGGTATCCAATAGAGGGTAAGATTGTCACTGTGTGTGGAGAAGAAGAGTATATTGTCAGTAGTGTGCATACCTTCAGATACGTCGAGATGGATGGTGAATTCTTTGAGACTCCTTCTCAGTCATTTGAAGTAGTTCCTCCGACCAGTCCTGTCCTTAAGCCAACTTCCCGTGTGCCCAAGGTTATTCGTGCTCCTCCTGCTATGATTTCTCTGAAAGATGCTCAAGCCGTGGTTGAAGATGGTGGTCGTACTAGCTGGGGTCAACTGATCGAGGTACCGTACAAGTCTGATAAATTTAGCCTGGGGTTTAGCTCTGAAAAGGTAGTCGAAGATCAGATTAATGTTGTAGAAGATGCTGACAGCGATTGCGACTTGGATAGCTGGATTTTCCCAACAATTGGTGACGGACTCAATAATTGGAAGGCTGAAGACACTATCCCGATTTCCTTTAGTCAGGAGTAATTGTTATTGCCTATTTTAGTGTTGCAAATTTTTTAATTTTTTACAATTGAACTTTCTTAAAGCATTGTGTCTATGTCGGGGGCACAAATGCTAATTTGTTAAAGGGTTTTGTCATTTTCATAAGCATATCCACATTCAATAAATCAATGGACTTTTTGCATTCAAATATTGCGCTCTTTATCTTTCCTGTCATCTTTTAAACAAGCTATGCTTTCTTACACACACTCACGCAACAAATTGCAGATCCATATCCACTCGGGATCCTGTTGATAATAATTCTGCTACTGTTCATTATGATTTTGAAAATCCGATCTACCAAGCCGAGGATGGAAGTGAGGAAGATTGTGAAGTACCTGGAGAGCTTGCCAGACTGTTACTGCAAGAAGAAAAGACTATACAGCCGCATGAGGAATCAATTGAAATTGTAAATCTGGGTACTGAAGTAGACAAGAAAGAAGTCAAAATGGGAGCAGGCTTGGGAAACAATGTCAAAGAAAGATTGATTCAGATGTTACATGACTATGTAGAGATTTTTGCTTGGTCTTATGAAGACATGCCAGGACTGGATACTGATATAGTAGTACATCGTTTGCCAATGAAGGAAGATTGTCATCCTGTTAAGCAAAAGGTTCGCCGCATGCGTCCTGAAATGTCTGAGAAAATCAAAGCCGAGGTTATGAAACAATTTGATGCAGGTTTTCTGGCTGTTACTTCTTATCCTCAATGGGTTGCTAATGTGGTACCAGTGCCAAAGAAGGATGGTAAGGTGCGAATGTGTGTAGATTACAGAGATTTGAATAAAGCGAGTCCCAAAGATGACTTTCCACTTCCGCACATTGATGTTCTAGTAGATAACACCGCTCAACACAAGGTATTCTCATTCATGGATGGATTCTCAGGTTATAACCAGATTAAGATGGCACCTGAAGACATGGAGAAAACTACGTTTGTGACGCAATGGGGCACTTTCTGTTACAAAGTAATGCCATTCGGTTTAAAGAATGCAGGGGCAACATACCAGCGTGCTATGGTGGTTTTGTTCCATGATATGATCCATCATGAAATAGAGGTATATGTGGATGACATGATAGCCAGATCTCATACTGAAGAAGAACATCTCGGTCATTTATACAAGTTGTTTGAGAGGTTGAAGAAGTACAAGTTGAGATTGAACCCGAACAAATGCACCTTTGGAGTAAGATCCTGTAAACTCTTGGGCTTTATTGTAAGTAGTAAAGGAATTAAGGTTGACCCGGCTAAGGTGAGAGCTATTCAAGAAACGCCGATTCCCCGTACAGATAAAGAAGTCATAGGTTTCTTGGGACACTTGAATTACATTGCCCGATTTATCTCCCATTTGACTGCTACCTGCAAACCCATCTTCAGATTACTGAGGAAAAATCAAGAGATGATATGGAATGATGAATGTCAGGAAGCTTTTGACAAAATCAAGAAGTATCTCCAAGAACCTCCAATTCTGATGCCACCAGTTGAAGGAAGACCTCTAATCATGTATTTGGCCGTGTTAGAAAATTCGATGGGGTGTGTGTTGGGGCAACATGACGAGTCTGGTCGAAAAGAGCATGCCATATACTACCTTAGCAAAAAGTTTACCAACTGTGAAACAAGATACTCATTGCTCGAGAAAACTTGTTGTGCTTTGGCTTGGGCTGCTCGCCGACTAAGACAGTATATGTTGAATCATACCACTTTATTGATTTCTAAGATGGATCCTATCAAATATATATTTGAGAAACCTGCCCTCTCCGGAAGAATAGCAAGATGGCAGATGATTTTAACAGAGTATGATATCCAATATACTACTCAGAAAGCAATCAAAGGAAGCGTGTTAGCTGATCATTTGGCTCATCAAGCAGTTGATGATTACCAATCTATGAATTTTGAGTTCCCAAATGAGGATGTCATGCTTGTTACTGATTATGAAGAACCTGGACCAGATGAAGGACCCAAACTGGGATCCCGATGGACTATGGTTTTTGATGGATCTTCTAATGCATTGGGCAATGGTGTCGGTGTTGTAATTATTTCTCCCAGGGGTTGCCATACGCCTTTCACTGCTAGACTATGTTTTGACTGTACCAACAATATGGCTGAGTATGAAGCATGTATTTTGGGACTCAAAGCTGCTATAGACCTGAGAATCAAGTTTTTGAGTGTGTACGGAGACTCAGCCTTAGTAATCAGTCAGATCAAAGGAGAATGGGACACTAAACATCCGAATATCATCCCTTATCGAGAGCGGGTGTTGACATTAATCCCATACTTTGAAGAGATTACATTCGGACATATTCCACGAGAAGAGAATCAGTTGGCAGACGCATTGGCTACCATGTCATCTATGTTCAGAGTCAGATGGGATAATGAAGCTCCCATGATCACCATTGAACGATTAGATGAACCAGCATATTGTTATGAACATAATACTGATGAAGTAAAAGAGAAACCTTGGTTCCACGAAGTAAAAAGATATTTAGAAACTCAGGAATACCCTGAAGGGGCGTCCATCAATGACAAAAAAATTCTGAGGAAGTTCTCCGCTAAATTCTTTTTGAGTAATGGAGTATTATACAAACGTAATCATGATTCGACTTTGCTGCGTTGTGTGGATAAAAGGGAAGCAGAAAAGATTATGGAAGACATACATGACGGTATTTTTGGGACTCATTCTAGTGGACATACGATGGCCAAGAAGATTCTGAGATCAGGGTATTATTGGTCTACCATGGAAGCTGATTGCCACCATCACTCCAGAACTTGTCATAAGTGCCAGATCTATGCGGACAAAGTGCATGTGCCTCCTGCTCCATTGAACGTGTTGACGGCACCTTGGCCCTTTGCAATATGGGGCATTGATATGATTGGAGAGATTAAACCTACTGCTTCTAATGGACATCGTTTCATTCTTGTTGCTATTGATTATTTTACGAAGTGGGTAAAGGCAACCTCATTTGCTTCTGTCACCAAGAATGTGGTGGCACGGTTCATCAAGAATAGTCTCATTTGTCGGTATGGCATCCCTGAAAGAATTATCACTGATAATGGTACTAATTTGAACAAGAAGATGATTACTGAACTCTGCACGCAGTTCAAAATAAAACACCATAACTCTTCTCCGTACCGGCCAAAGATGAATGGCGCCGTAGAAGCTGCTAATAAGAATATTAAGAAAATTATACAAAAGATGACAATAACATACAAAGACTGGCATGAGATGTTACCCTTTGCTCTTCATGGTTATCGCACCTCTGTGCGCACTTCGACAGGGGCAACTCCTTTCTCTTTAGTCTACGGAATGGAAGCCATTTTACCAGTGGAAGTTCAGATTCCCTCTCTAAGAATTATGAAAGATGCAGGCTTAGATGAAGATGAATGGATTCAGACTCGACTCGATCAGATAAATTTGATTGATGAAAAGAGACTCGCGGCTGTTTGTCATGGATAGATATATCAGAAGCGCATGACCCAAGCGTTTAATAAAAAAGTCAAGAGACAGGTATATCAAATTGGCGACTTGGTAATAAAGCGTATCATTCTACCACAAGGTGATTCTAGAGGCAAATGGACTCCCACATACGAAGGGCCATTTGTAGTTAAGAAGGTATTCTCTGGTGGAGCCATGATACTTGCTACAATGGATGGCGAAGACTTCCCACATCCCGTGAACGCAGACATAGTTAAAAAATACTACGCATAAAAGAGACCCGCTAGGTCGACGTATCTAGGCAAAAGTAAGGGCATCCCGGCGAACCAAAAGGGTTCGGGCAAAAATTAGGGATAAACATATAAGAATGTACACCCGACAAGTCGAAAACCTGAAAAGACGGCTTGAGCAAAAAAGGGCATCCTGGTGGACTGAAAACCTGAAAAGGCGGTCCAGGCAAAAATTAGGGATTAAAGCGTATGACTATGTCCCATTCTCGGTCAGCTTCACCCAAGTCAAAGGGACTGAACAAGCCAATCACTTCTATCCAACAGCAGGAGATGAGAGGCTTGAAGACATAATGACAGTAGTGGAATTAAAATCAATAGGACTTTTCCTTCATAGCTTTTTCTTTGTTTTCTTGACAATTTCCTCTTACTAGGATTTTTGTCTCCGTGTACTCAAAATGCCTGTTTATAGGCCCTCTTTCAAAATCAATACAATTTTATTTCCAAAAGATGCTTTTGTTTTACTTTTCTGTTTTGTTTGCGTAAACGTCAATTGATTTAATTTGAATTAATATATGCATTTGAATATGATCGATGTTTATCAAAAATACATGCATAAAACAGAAATAGCAATTACTAAAAGACTTTAGGGTCGAGGATAAAGTCTAACCATGCTTTCCGATGAATCCGGTTGCTAATCCTATTCCCCAGCAAAAACCAGTTATTCCCTAGGAGAAATTGGCATCGCTAGACAGACTGGTCATCTCTTCCATCCCCAGCCAGGCTCTGTTGAATGTTTCTACCATCAGACAGAAATCAAGTATCCCCAGCTAAGAAAGGGTCATCAATACAAATGTCTCCAACAAGAATATTGGGATTTATTTTCCCCTGGAAAAAGTTTTTCGGACACATAATTCATTCATACATCATTTCATATCATATGCATGCATGCAATGTTCGCATTTATTTTCACGAGCATAAAACATCTCATGCATCATGACATGGCATGAAGCTAACTTTATTTTTCAGGTTAATTATCCTCCTGATACAGTCAAAATAAATATCCATTCAGATGGATATCTTTATCGATTACATTCAAGATTCAAATACATCTTTCAGATATAACCCATATGAACATTCGTTCTGACAAGCACTCTGATATCCTCCTAATGGTGGCATCTTTAAGCCCATCCCAGACATTTATTGCAAATACAACATATACAAATATTATCAGATATAGCCTAGCGTACGGTTCATTCTGATTCAGCCCAACATATGATTCCTTTAACTATTCCTATACGGTCTAACGTACGACCCATTTGGATGTTCAGTTCCTCAGATACTACCTAGCGTACGGTACATTCCGAGGTGTAGTCTAGCGTACGACTACTTTTTTTTGTCAGATACAGCCTAACGTACGGCTCATTCTGCAACTCAGATATGATCTAACGTAAGATCCATTCTGATCTTCATTCCTCAGATACTACCTAGCGTACGGTACATTCCAAGGTGTAGTCTAGCGTACGACTACTTTTTTTTGTCAGATACAGCCTAACGTACGGCTCATTCTGCAACTCAGATACGATCTAACGTACGATCCATTCTGATCTTCATTCCTCAGATACTACCTAGCGTACGGTAAATTCCGAGGTGTAGTCTAGCGTACGACTACTTTTTTTTTGTCAGATACAGCCTAACATACGGCTCATTCTGCAACTCAGATACGATCTAACGTATGATCCATTCTGATCTTCATTCCTCAGATACTACCTAGCGTACGGTACATTCCAAGGTGTAGTCTAGCGTACGACTACTTTTTGTCAGATACAGCCTAACGTACGGCTCATTCTGCAACTCAGATACGATCTAGCGTACGATCCATTCTGATTCTTACTTCATCAGATATAGCCTAAGGTACGGCTCATTCTGCAACCCGGATACGATCTAGCGCACGATCCATTCTGATTCTTATTTCGACAGATACAGCCTAACGTACGGCTCATTCTGCAACTCAGATATGATCTAGCGTATGATCCATGCTGATCCTTTATCCCCAGCGAAGTCGACAGCCTAATGGATGACTCACTATACGGTCTAGCGTACGACCTGGTGCGGAACCCATGTCGTCAAATTGGTCTGATGTACGACGCACTCTGAAGCTCTCATCATCAAACTTCCTGGATGGCATCTTTAAGCCCATCTCCATCAAGACTAACTTTTAATTAACAAGTGCAAACTTTTGGGGCATTCTAAGTGTTCAATAATCTTCCACCTCTAGACCACGAATGGCGTACATACCATTCTAACTCTCTCGGTTTAAGAATATTGAACAGGGGCAGCTGTCATACCCCAAAATTTGCCCGTTAATCTTGCAAGACATTTTTCAAGGCACTCCAACTCATTTTTCATGACATTGATCTTAAAGGAACAAAGACCCAGCACACAGGTGGCCAAATCCAGAAAATGACTTAAACTGGCTTGCAAAGTGAAATCATAGATTTCTTAGGATAAAAATACACCCCTCAGCAGTCTCCCCTTCAACTAGGGCAAAAGCAATTGGAAAAATGTTGTTGTTGCCATCTTGTGTCACTGCCATCAGTAACGTTCCTTTATATTTCCCTTACAACCATGTACCATCAATTTGTATAATAGGTTTACAGAAAGCAAAACCTTTGATGCAGTTGATACGCTCAAAAGAGACGGTGAAATATTTCATTTCCAATAGCACAAGTCCCGTCTGGGGTACACGCCGACAACGTTTCCAACTTGACAATAGTCCCTGGAGCATACTGTTTAAGAGCCACCAAGTATTTTGGAAGTTGTTTGTAAGACTCCTCCCAATTGCCATAAACTTTTTTCAACTGCCTTTGTCCTAGCTATCCAAGTCTTCCTATATGATGGAGTATAGTTGTATTCTGCTACAATATGTGAGATTATTGTACTCACCTTTAACGACGGATTGCCGCTAATGACAGACAAAATTTCATCGCATATTAACTGAGAGCTAAGTTTCCGATTGTCTTTCATTGGATTCGTGAGCATGCATGTGTGAATTGGAACTGTCATACCCCAAAATTTGCCCGTTAATCTTGCAAGACATTTTTCAAGGCACTCCAACTCATTTTTCAAGACATTGATCTTAAAGGAACAAAGACCCAGCACACAGGTGGCCAAATCCAGAAAATGACTTAAACTGGCTTGCTCGCTAGGCGAGCAAAATCCTTCGCCTAGCGAACTCTTCGCTGCACCACTCGCCTAGCGAAGCTTGCGAATACCAGAAATTTTGGGCTTCATTCTGAGCCCATTAGGTCACAAAAGCTATTATAAATACCAGAACCTCATTCAGAAAACACACACACAGAGAAGGACAGAGAGGGAACAAGCAAACCCTAACAGAGGCAACCGGAAAAACCCTGGAGGCTAACCAAGAGAATTCATAACAACCCTAAAGGAAACCCTTAAGGAAACTCATCTGCACAAAGGTTACCTCCGCCCAACTCAATCCGACACCAACCCTAAGAGTGATCTGCCAATTCAACATTGCAATTCAATTGCAAACAGGTTTGCACTACCACTACCGCTTTATGCTCCCAATTTACATGTGGCATTATGATTGAATTTATAAGTGTATCTTAGGTTTTGCATGTGGATTTAAGTATGCATGGATGTCTTGAATGTTTAACCATGTAATTTCTATAATGGATGCCATAGGGTTTGGAGCTTGCTAAAATCGTACTGTTATTAAACTCAAAACCCGCAGCCGTTCGCTAGCACATCGCTAAGCGAACATGTAGCGAGTGTTTGCCAAGCCTTCGCTAGGCGAGGCAGTAGCGAACATGACAGTCGCTGATTTTTTTCCGTTCTGTTCTGTGCTTATCTGACATGTTCTATTATAGCTATGTATTATTTGCCTGACATTATCACCGCTGCGATTCCTTTGTTCGGTGCAACTATTGATCGCACCCCATTTGGTATTCTGACCTATTTGCTGAATTTTGTGAGGGCTCACATACTCCCGAAGAAGGTAGCTTGCTAGGTATTCCACCTTATTTGTGGGATACCCTTGTGGAGATTCATCCTAATTACCTAACTGATTACAAATGTTGCCTTTGAATATATGATCTTGGCCCTCTCTTTGTTGCCTTACGGTATTACGGTCATGTCCCGTGAATGTGGGGATACACTTAGCAAAGACCCTTCGATTAAATCATCATGTCACTATAAGATAAATCATAGTCCCTTGGATGTTGCCTGCGAATATATGATTTTGTCCCTCGATGGCCCGTCGTTGTAGCCTACGGTTAAATGATGATCGTCCATTCGAATGCTAAGGTATCCTTACAAATGTTGCCTTCAATGACCAATCGATGACCCTACGATGTCCCTTACATCCAAAGGACAAGACTACTTACTTCTCAATAGTAAGGACAGTTTTACCTTCATAAGGATAGGAAATACCCATGAAGACCTTGGGTAGGTATAACTCTTAAATGTTGACTCACAACTTAAAATACTTTTCACACCTCACACTTTGCAAAACATCTATTAGAAAATCACCACTTGGTATACATTCGTGCTAGAATCATTGCCAAGTTATATTTTTCTAAACAACTTTCAAAATTAAACGAGATAAATACTTTGTATACATTCATACAAGAATCATTACAAAGTTAAACTCTCTTTTCAAAACATTAAACAGTTCTCAAACACTTTTTCGGACAAGAAAAACATAAGTGATTAAGCAATTAAGAGCCCATGGATAACCATGGATACAAAGGGTGCTAACACCTTCCCTTTGTATAATGTACCTCCCGAACCCAAAATCTAATCAAGGTCTTTCCTGTTCTTTTCCGCCTTTCCTTATTGGATAAAAGAAAAGTCGGTGGCGACTCTTGCTATCCGCGACATTTGCTTTCCAAAGCAAAAACTCAAAAGTCAGTTCACCGTATGACAGGAACCATGGATCTAATCTCCCAAGAATCACTCCTCTTCCGGTACGAAGCTGACAACCTGAAAAGGCAGTGCTCATTTCGACAATAAATTCTTTACCTCATTGCATTAGCTCTATCAAATTTGTAATCAGGTGATAGTTCCGTGTGAAACTTTTTAATAGCTTTTACACAATCTTCTTTTGTGCGAAATGTGTCTCCTTCTTTCAATGATCCTTGAATTTGCACATAAGGATTGTAAAATATATCTGATGAAGGTTCATCGGCACCCAAATTCAAGCTTGTCATGTGTTGAGGTGGACAATATACATGACTAGCTGGTAATGACTCATTTTCTTCTTCATTATTCACCATTGAATCAACCAATAACTCGACTTCTTCTTCTTCCTCACCTACAACATTGACCTTAGCTTGTTCGTCGTCATCAGTTTCACAAAACACTTGTGACTGATCAATGAACTGAGACACTTATTATTGTTGTGGTAATATATACAACTCTATAACATTGTACCCAGATTATTCGTGACTGACAAACATAAGATGAATATCATCATCATCTCAGATCTTCTTCTGATAAAACTTTACCTAACTGTCTACAAACCACACCGGATTTTTATAGATGATTTGGCTCACAGGACTGCACTATAATTTCTTTTCTATTCTTTGTTTCAGATGTAAAAAATTTGATCGTCGATTTATTGTAAATCGAGTTACTTCTGTGTTGCGAAAATAAAACCCGAATAATTGATGCTCAAATATTTCACCTTCGATATGTGCACTGATCATGTAATGTGGTGAGAAAGACATTTTTTAAACGTAACTTTAGTGTTTCTACTGATTTGTATGGGTACTGACGGTGAATGCATTAATCTGTTATTCACATGCAGTTAAATAGGGTAGGCGGTGTATGCATTGATCATACAATTCATCCGCAAAGACAAGACAATACAATGCAAAGAATCCATGCAGAGACAAGATAATACAATGCATGTGCCTGCAAGGAGTCTCTGTACACAAAGAATCTCTTCCCTAACACTACAAGCATGCACCTGCACACAAGGAATCTCTGTCCTAATAATCCAAGGCATGCGCCATAGCCTTAGGCGCATCTTCCTTGTATGCATAAAAATACATGCATGCGCCACTAGCCTTGGCGCATGTGACCATGCAAATAAAGGCATACGCCATAGGCTTAGGCGCCTATACCTATGTCACATGCATGCACCCTATTCAATGATTCACATGATGCGTACCTATTCAACCTCTGCAACACTTACTCATCTATAAATAGGGGATCAACTCACAACACTAAACATCTGCAACACTAACAATCAACCCTTGCAACACTCCATCTTTACCACACTCAACCTCTACAACACTCAACCTCTGCAACATTATGTCTCTATTGACTATAGGTGATGAACATCGAGGAACAATCGATAATATCTCGACATTTGTATGTTATTACTTCTTCTTACTTATTTTGTATTTATTTCTTATTTATGTTTTTAATGTATATTACTTATTCTTATTTTATTTCTTACTTATGTTTTATTAGGACCCAAAATGATTTCGACGTCGTGTACATGAATATGTACCCCACGATCCTTTGATAGAACTATATATTCGAGGATGCGGTTTTGGTAATCTCCTCAACATTGTCTCGTACTTGGTTGACTATAAATTTATTCTTGCTTTGTTGGAGAGATGGAGACCCGAGACCCACACATTTCACATTCCTTTCGGTGAGTGTACCGTCACACTTTAGGACGACTACATGTTGTTGGGTCTACGTATCAATGGTAAGGCCGTAAATGATAGAGTTAACCAGGATAACTCTATTGGCAATGAATTACTGGGTGCCCCTTTCTGTGACGACCAAGCTGCGGGAGATACATCTGGTCAAGCTAGGGGGGCAAGGTATTAATTTAAGATATCTCAAATAATATTATGCGAGTATAACATTGACCGAAGAATCTACCGAGTATGAAAAAATAATTAAAACTCGGTATTATATTATGATTTTATTTCCCGAAAGTACTGGTAATACGGTAAATATTATGTATTTACCGTTGTTACGAAACATAAATAAGGTAAGCACATATAGTTGGGGTTCATCTGTTTTGGCCCATCTATATAGTGCGATGTGTAAAAATGCCAAAAAAAAGATACTTGTACATTTTATTCATGCGCATATTTGCTACAAGAATGAGGTTGGTCAAGAATGTCGTCACTCGCCCCGGTAAACGAGAAGCCATTCATAATCCTGTTTGCAACAAAGTAAATTTAAAACTTTATCATATAATTAATTAGACTTTATATTACAATTAACTGTAAATAATATTTTTCAATTATTTTTAATCTAGGTGGTCAGTTAGAGGGATGAACTACAATAGGTGTCTGAAACACGCTATAGTAGTCTATCGCAATCTATTGGATCACATTGGACCAGACGATGTAATACTCCTACACAATGCTATTTTAATTTAAAAATAATTATCAAATTATTTATCATCTAATCATGTCTTATTGTTGTACAATTTATCTGGAGGCCATATTTGAGTCTTGATCATCAGGTTAACCATGATAATGCTGCAGTTTGGACAGCAAAAACACCAATTATCCGGTTCACTATTGTGGAGATGCACCAGAGTGACTGGGTAAAATTGCAGTTCGACATGCAACAACAAATTCCAGAACCTCCGGCGTGTTTGGGATATTGGCATAAAAAAAGAGTTGATGCCCAATGAGATTATTCCGATTGGAGAGACTTCGCAAAAGAGATGTGTCATCATTGGAAGAATCGACGACATCACATCTTAAACAAACCAGTTAGACAGGGTGTTATACCAACTCAGTAGTATATGACATGGTTTAGGTCGGTTACAATGCAACAATTTGTGTCTGAGCCAAAGTATTTTATTGATCCACGCTAACTAGCTTCGTCATCATATGCCCAACAACAAGTCCCCGTCCAAGAACAATGTCAAACCACCCACACACAACGACCAACCTCACACCATCACCCTACCACATACATCCAACAACACATCCAACCTCAAAACCAAGAATCAAACCCTACCCACCAACAACCATACACAACCAACACAACAATCTATAGTCCAGATGATTCATACAATTCATGTCATCGTAGCCCCCACCAATGACCACGCAAACATCCCATCACCACAACACTCAACCATTGTTTAACTATAATACACCCTAGGAACCATTGTTTAATTTCCAAAACGATTCAATGTCCCAATTCGGGCAACTATACCGTCCACAATTCACCCAACCACATCGACCCAACTACAACAACATGGGCACCGAACTCAATTACGGAAGCGCAGTTGGCGAGAACCCCCTAACTATTGGGAACAAATGATGACACATCTATCAAATACCGGTGGACCTTCCACTAACCCTTTACACATGTTGATTCTAAGTGTTGGCAGAAATTTTGGTAAAACAAAGAGTGTTCACAAGATGTCATGTGTGATGTCTTAACATGAGATATCCTATGTACCTGCTGGAGTTGAAGAACATGTGCATGCAGGATTGTTTCAGAATGCCACTTACAATGCTAAGGCTTCTGATATTGGATGTACCTGCTGGAGCTTATATGGAAGACATATGCTGCAGGATTGTTTCAAATGACATACAATGTCATGGTAACTGATATGGCTGTACCTGCTATAAAAAGAAACTGGAGTATGCAGGATTTTTCCAGATGTCAGACCCGATGTCATGACATCCTGTACACAGAACATTCAGTGTGAATGTCTGGTGTTTTGTGATTGCACAATTGGTGGCAATCATTGGTTGATTAAAGATATGGCTAACTGGCGCATTCTATCAGGGATATCAACCAGATTTGTTTATTTTCCAAGGAGATCTTTACAGCTGATATGAAAAGATTTGATTGGAAAATATATCTAGGGTTTTCAAGGTGTCCAATACTTCTATAAAAAGGGACTTAGAAAACCTGATTGAACACACAACCAATACTGAGCGAAATTTAGAGAGAGAGAGCTAGGGTTTGTGTCTGTAGGTCATTCAAGTCATCCATTGATGATTGAATTGGACTGATTTGTCTTCTTGATCAAAGCTTTGAAGCAAGATCAAGAGTGTGTCTTCTTGATTGAAACTGTGAAGTAAAATCAAGAATATTGTAATTGAAAAGTATTTTCTTTTCACAAGGGATTGTTGTTTAAAATCACGGGTGTGTGATTGTAAGGGAAGTGAGTGGGTTCTCATATCTAAGAGTGCTTAGGTAGAAATTGCACGGGTAGAGATTAGGTGAGAAAGACTGTAACTTGGTGAAGTGTACGGATAGTTTTTGAACTAATTCTATTATAGTGGATTTCCTTCCTGGCTTGGTAGCCCCCAGACGTAGGTGAGTTGCACCGAACTGGGTTAACAATTGCTTATGTTATTTGCTTTACCATTCTGTTTCTGTTTATCCATTGTTTATAACCAGATATCAGTGTCGTGACATTACCTTCGACATCTTATATCTGATACCAGAATTTCAATTGGTATCAGAGCAGGCATCCTGCTCTGGTTCTGGGTGAGATCTAGGGGCAATACTTTCTGGTACAATGGAAAGAGATGGAGGATCTGTTCATAGGCCACCAATCCTGGATGGTTCTAACTATGACTATTGGAAACCTAGAATGGTAGCGTTTTTAAATTCCCTTGATAACAAGGCTTGGAAAGCTGTCTTGACAGGAAGGGTGCACCCTGTAGTCACTAAAGAAGGAGAAGCCACTACTGAAAAGAAGCCTGAAGAACAATGGTCCAAGGAGGAGGATGATCTTGCTCTTGGAAACTCTAAAGCCTTGAATGCAATATTCAATGGTGTAGACAAGAATATTTTCAGGCTGGTAAATAACTGTGAAGTGGCCAATAATGCTTGGGACATTTTCAAGACCACTCATGAAGGAACCTCTAGGGTAAAGATGTCTAGACGTCAGCTGCTCGCCTCCAAGTTTGAAAACTTAAGGATGAAAGAAGATGAAAACATTCATGAATTCTACATGAGTATCCTTGAGATAGCTAATGCCTCAGGAGCCCTAGGAGAAAAGATGACAGATGAAAAACTGGTAAGAAAAATTCTCAGGTCACTCCCCAAGAGATTTGCTATGAAGGTAACTGCAATAGAAGAATCTCAAGACATCTCCAACATGAGGGTAGATGAGCTAATTGGTTCCCTCCAAACCTTTGAGTTAGGGTTGAATGATGGTGTTGAAAGAAAAACAAAGAGCATTGCCTTCATGTCAAACACAAAAGAGGACAAGAGTCAGGAGGGTGACGAAGATCTTGTCAATGAAGTAGCTATGTTGGGAAGGCAGTTCAACAGATTGTTAAAGAAAATGGATGTCAGATCCAAGGCAAATGTCAAAAACATCTCATCTGACATCAGCAATGGAAGAAGAGAAAGGTCAGAAGAAAAGCCCAAAGAAGGAAAAGAAGTAAAGTGCTATGAATGTGATGGGTATGGACACATTAGAACAGAATGTGGTACCTACCTCAAGAAGCAGAAGATGAGTTTTGCTGCCACCTGGTCAGATGAGAGTGATACAGAGGAGGGTGCAAATCTTGTGACTGCTTTGACAGGAAGATGGGAATCTGATGAAGACTCAAGTGATGGTGAAGTAACCTTTGAAGAATTAGCATCTACCTACAGAAAGTTGTGTCACAAAAGTGTAGAGCTGTGCAAACAGGTTGATAGCCAGAAGAATGAAATTACTAAACTTGAGAACGAGAAGATAGAATACTTGGAAACCATCTCCAAGTTACAAACAGAAGCAGTGGTTCTGAATACCAAGCTAGACAAAAATCCACAAGCTGAAAATCAGAAGATAGCACAGTTGGAAAGTGAGAAGGTAGACCATGCAAAAATCATCTCAAAATTGAAGACTGAAGTCATGTTTCAAAAGTCTAAATTAGAAGAGATGACCAAGTATGTAAGAATGTTAAGAAATGGGTCTGACTCCTTAGACAAGATTCTTCAAATTGGACAAATAACAGGAGACAAATCTGACATTGGGTATAATAACTCAAAACCTGGGAGTAGTGACACTGGTGTCAAACCTCAAGCCAAACTTAAGTGCATTCAAAAACCTGTGATGTCACATAATATGTCACAGCACCAAAGGAGAAAACAGTTGAAAGGAAAACACCAAAGATGGAGATGCCATTACTGTGGGAAATTTGGTCATCTAAAGCCATTCTGCTATAAACTGTATGGCTATCCTAGGTCTGCTCATCATCAGGATCACCATCAATTCAGACCCAAACATCACATGCCTATCATCAAAAAGTAATGGGTCCCTAAGACTAATGTCACAAGTCTGATAGCTCACTGTCCCCTCAGAATCTCAGCCAAAGAAGAATGGTACTTTGACAGTGGATGTTCCAGACACATGACTGGAAACCAAGACCTGCTAACTGATCTGCATCAACATACTATAAGTCATGTAACCTTTGGAGATGGAGCAAAAGGAGAAATCAAGGGAACAGGTAAACTTGATTGCCTTGGAGTACCTAGACTTGACAAGGTTCTACTAGTTAAAGGACTAACTGCAAACCTCATAAGCATTAGTCAACTGTGTGATCAAGGTCTGAATGTTAACTTCACCAAAACTGAATGTCAAATCCTTGACATAAAGAGTGAAGTAATTATGAGAGGAATCAGGACCAAAGACAATTGCTACATATGGAGCTCTCAATTGGATTGGGTGAGTACAGATGCCCTCAAGAGTGATGAAAAACAAGGCTGGGGAAAATGTCACACAAAGATGTCACACCAGAAGACCAGAGGAGAAAAGGCTATGATGGCCCAAAAAACTGAGAGGGTAGACCAAACAGGTGGACATTTGACCAGTCACAGGGAGAATGGAACTGTTGGGACTAAGCCACAAAGGACTCTGTGCAAAAAGGCCAAGGACAATATGGAGAAGATTTGGGTGACACCTGTGAAAGGCATAGAAGATGATAGCAGTTGGGCTCAACTGGGTTGGATGAACCTATTACTGTTTACAGACAATGTTACACATGATGTCATAACATTGTATGCTGAAGCCAGGTCCAAAAATCAGATTCAACACAGATGGACAAAATACTGTTCTAGCTACTGTCACTCCATTAGGAAATGTGTGAAAGACAAATTCAGAAGTCAAGAGTTTGGACTAGAACTAGCAGACGAGCTTGCAAGGAATTTGGGTAAAATTGAATATGAGGAAGGGAAATTAGGGATTTGGACTCTTGAGAAATTATGGCAATTAAAAAGAAAAAATAAAAATAATGTCTGCCCTTTTAAAAGAAAGAGCCACATTAATGATAAATCATTCCCTAGCTTTGAAAACAGTATCTATTCCCTTAGCACACGCTACCTAAACTCAGCAACTGCCATTTCCATCAACTTCTAAGAAAAGCTCAGCTAGGGCAAAGAAACCTTTCTCAAAAGTCCTTCAACATGTCTCAACATCCTTCGTCATCTGGTTCCAAACCCTCCTAACATGCAAAGACTTCATCCATGGAGTTTGTAGATGAAGACATAATGGACGTCACTCCCCTGTGCATGATACCGGGCGATACCACAGGCACCTCTTCCACTGCTGGAATAAGCAAGGTAATACCTCTGGTAACTCCTCCCTTCCTAAAGACATGTACTACACTGATCGCGCTATAAGGAGACTGGTTATTAGAATACTGAGTGAAGGACATAAAGTTGAAGGGGTCTCTACCCCTCTGTCCAGAAGGGAACCCTCTCCTAGGAGAGAACCCCAGGCTGATAAAGATGATGATTCATCTAGATCAGAAAAAGAGGTGGCTGCTGAAGGGCTTTGCTCTCTAGGTAAAACCCTACCTAGCAAGAAACAAAATGTGTCTCAAGAAAATATTATTGATCTGGAGGAAGAAAGCACTGAAGGAGAAGATGATCCCTTGGTTCATCTGGTTAAACCTAGCATAGCTGAGAAACTGAGAACTAAGAAAGGAAAAAGTATGGCTAAAATGAGAGCTGCTAGAGTGAAAAAGACTGCAGGAGTAGGACCCTTAAAACCCTGGAGCAAGGTTGAGGTTGGAAAAAGAAAAGAAAGACACAGCTCTGATTCTGAGGAGGATGTTGAAGACGATGTCCCAGACATCTCCCCTGCAAAAAGGCAGGCTGTTCAGAAATCTCCTGGCAAGGCTGCTGCTGTCCATCTAGACAATATCTCCTTTCATTTGGAAGATGGAGCAGCAAAGTGGTATGTCATTCAGAGAAGAGTATCCATTGAAAGAGAACTTGGACAAGAAGCTGTAGAGGTAAAGGAGGTTATTGAGCTGATCAAAAATGCTGGACTCATGAAGACTGTGGTAACTCTACCCCAATGCTATGAGGGGCCGGTTAAAGAGTTTATTGTTAATATCCCTGAGGATATTCATGATAAGAACAGCAGGGAGTTTTGCAAGGTATTTGTAAGAGACAAATGTGTAAAATTCTCACCAAGTGTCATCAACAAGTTCCTAGGGAGAGGAATGGAGGGAGGAGTAGACCTAGAAACCACAGACAATGAGGTCTGTAGGGCTATCACAGCTGGCCAAGTTAAGGAATGGCCTAGTGGAAATCAATTATCAGCTGGAAAACTCAGTGTTAAATATGCCATCTTGCACAAGATTGGCTCAGCTAATTGGATTCCTACTAATCATGCCTCTACTATCTCCATCAATCTTGGAAGAATCATTCATGCTATTGGAACAAGGGTTAACTATGATTTTGGCAAGTTCATATTTGAACAAACCATTAGACATGCTTCTACAAATGCTGTGAAGTTACCCATTTCCTTCCCCTCCCTTATTTGTGGCATTATCCTAAGCCAACAACCAGGGATTCTGAGCACAAGTGACATCCCAAGCAGGAGAAAATCCCCTCTGTCCATCCATTACAAGCTGTTTGAGGGAAGTCATGTCAATGATGTCATGACATCTGCCAGAAGGGAGTCTGCATCTAAAGGAAGCTTGATTGACCAACTGAAAGAGACCTGCAAAGAATTGGACAATGGTATAAGGGTGGCCAAGGCCAGAAAAGAAGCTTTAGAAGTTCTCATCTGTAGCTTGGAAAGGGAAGACAGAGAAAAGGCTGGAAAGGACTCAAATCCAAGATCCCAATGCAGTGCTGAAAGCTCAGAAGATTCTGAAGATGAAGATGAAGGTGAAGAAGATACTTCTTCTTCTGACTAATGGTTCCTGCCTGTATTGAAGACCTGGGGGGAGCTGGAAGGGATGGTGGAAATTGTTGCTGTTTGGAAGGCTGATGGTCTTTCTGTTTTTGTATTTTGTGGCAGTCCTCTTGATGCCTGTTATGTAATATTTAGGGCTCTTAATGAGTTCCTTGGATTTGTTCATTATCTCAGCTGTCTGCTGTGTATAATGATGTTGTGTACTTCCTGAATTTTGTTTTAACATGCTTAATGTTATAACATATGTTTTAACTTTCTCTGCTAGACTAATAGACATTTATTTTGTCTGATTAGTCACCTTTGGTCAATTTTGACTAAAAAGGGGGAGAAGTGCTTGATATGGAAGTTGGATGTGGCTGATCAGAAGGACAACTATTATTGACTGGTGCACAGGTGTTGATGTTGAAGCAGATGTCAGTATGACATTCTGGCTGGTATAGGTACTGGTGTTCAGTAGCTGTTATGGTTATGCACAATTTTAGGGGGAGAAGAAGTACCCTTGTGCATTATGCATTTGTGTGTCTTACTAGTTGCATCCATAACTAGTAATTCTGATTGTTGCACAGATTTAGGGGGAGGAGAAGTACCCTTGTGCATGTGTGTATTACTAGTAGCCATAGTTAGTAATTGTTTTTTGCTTCTGCTGCTGATTAAACTACTGTGATGTGGTTTAACTGCTGATAGTTTGCCTTGTGAACAAAAAGGACAAATATGTGTTTTAGCCAAAATTTGCCAAAGGGGGAGTTTGTTGATTCTAAGTGTTGGCAGCAATTTTGGTAAAACGAAGAGTGTTCACAAGATGTCATGTGTGATGTCTTAACATGAGATATCTTATGTACCTGCTGGAGTTGAAGAACATGTGCATGCAGGATTGTTTCAGAATGCCACTTACAATGCTAAGGCTTCTGATATTGGATGTACCTGCTGGAGCTTATATGGAAGACATATGCTGCATGATTGTTTCAGATGACATACAATATCATGGTAACTGATATGGTTGTACCTGCTATAAAAGGAAACTGGAGTATGCAGGATTTTTCCAGATGTCAGACCCGATGTCATGACATCCTGTACACAGAACATTCAGTGTGAATGTCTGGTGTTTTGTGATTGCACAATTGGTGGCAATCATTGGTTGATTGAAGATATGGCTAGCTGGCACATTCTATCAGGGATATCAACCAGATTTGTTTATTTTCCAAGGAGATCTTTACAACTGATATGAAAAGATTTGATTGGAAAATATATCTAGGGGTTTCAAGGTGTCCAATACTTCTATAAAAAGGGACTCAGAAAACCTGATTGAACACACAACCAATACTGAGCGAAATTTAGAGAGAGAGCTAGGGTTTGTGTCTGTAGGTCATTCAAGTCATCCATTGATGATTGAATTGGACTGATTTGTCTTCTTGATCAAAGCTTTGAAGCAAGATCAAGAGTGTGTCTTCTTGATTGAAACTGTGAAGTAAAATCAAGAATATTGTAATTGAAAAGTATTTTCTTTTCACAAGGGATTGTTGTTTAAAATCACGGGTGTGTGATTGTAAGGGAAGTGAGTGGGTTCTCATATCTAAGAGTGCTTAGGTAGAAATTGCACGGGTAGAGATTAGGTGAGAAAGACTGTAACTTGTACGGATAGTCTTTGAACTAATTCTATTATAGTGGATTTCCTTCCTGGCTTGGTAGCCCCCAGACATAGGTGAGTTGCACCGAACTGGGTTAACAATTGCTTGTGTTATTTGCTTTACCATTCTGTTTCTGTTTATCCATTGTTTATAACCAGATATCAGTGTCGTGACATTACCTTCGACATCCTATATCTGATACCAGAATTTCAACACCAATCACCATTGGATCATGTCAGCACTCAAAGACCCCAAACACCTCAGAAAAATCGTGGGAGAACTCGAAGACAGACTAACGCACCTAGATGTGGAACATGGGAACATTTCAATCGGGTCGGTTAATGAATTTTTGGTCAATTCCATGTAATTTTTATTATAACATAAATATAATTTTTTCCAATATTTTTTTTATTTAATTGTTAAATTAACATTTAAAATAAAATAAAATAAAATAAAATATTAAAGGTGCATGCATCAGATACATTGACACATACATCAATGCATCACATGCATGCATCAAGAGACATGATATCTACATGCATGATCATTGGGAGCATGCGCCAGCTCCAATGACGCATTCTTTTAAGGTTAAATTGATACGTCTGTTCAAATGACATATCAGTTTTATAAACGTGGTTATTTTAGTTTTTTTCAATGGTTATTTAAGAATTTAATTTGAAAAACAAAAAAAAAATTCAATTGCCAATGATTTGAAAGAGAAATGGAAAAAAATATATTTTACGTACAAATATTTAAACAAGAGTATAATTGTCGATAAATTGTAGGAGGAGAGAAACAATTGTAAGAGGTGTGGGTAAAATAAATTTCTCTCTCTCTCTCTCTTTTGCAAATCACAAACTCAGCTTTACAACGAAACTGAAGTGAAGATGTCCTTATCTGCACAAAAACCATGTCAGTTCCTTACATTCAATACTAAATTCTCAAAGAAAAACACAAAATCTATGAATGTTTTTCTTCACTGAATGCTTCTCTCATTTGTTTTTTAGCTGTTCAGAGAATTATAATACCCAACAAACACGGCGAAAAACTCGTTGGCACATTACATGAATCTGGAACACCCACCGATATTGTTATCTTGTGTCATGGTTTTCGATGCTCTAAAGTTTGTTTCTTTTTTCCTTTTTTTTTTCTTGATTGTTCTGTATGCATAAATTACTATACCTGATTATTTTCATTAAAATTTAATTTTTTTTTTCAATTTTAGGATAACAATCTCATATTGAACCTTGCTGTTGCTTTGGAAAATGCTCAAGTTAGTTCTTTCCGTTTTGATTTTTCTGGAAATGGGTAAGTTTATGGAGGTTGCAATGGGATTGGTTGAAAATGAATAAAACTATAAAAACGCAGTCTACATGTTTGTGAAATTGTCTGTGAAATGGAATAATACTCTAAGTTATAGGCTAAAAACTGAGAGATATGAAAAAAAATGGGTAGTAGTTTCTTCATTTACAAATTACACCAAGTTATATGTAGTAAAATTTCTGATATTTCTTTATCATTGGCCTTGTTTTTATCATAACTTTAGCTAGTGGGTTTTTCTTCAAGGGAAAGCGAAGGTTCTTTTCAGTATGGTAACTATTGGACCGAAGTGGATGATTTGCACGCTGTTGCTGAACATTTCCGTGAATCAAATCGTGTAATCCGTGCACTTGTTGGACATAGTAAAGGTATCATGATCTGTTTGTTTATATGAGAAACAAGTATATTTAGATATGCTCATGGGTGTATGATGATATGTGCCAAATCATACAATCGTTCATCGATTATTTTCCATTTTTGTTATACGCCTCAATTATGATGAGAAATGTTCTTGTCAAAAATAATTTAATTCCAACCATGCTTTGGATGTTAAGACTTAAGATTACAAACTTGAATGATGCACTATAAAGAGAACTGTTGAAATCGTTTGTCGTGATGCAGGAGGTGACGTAGTGCTTCTGCATGCTTCCAAGTATCATGACATTAGAACTGTTGTCAACATCTCTGGACGTTATGATTTGAAGGTAGGGATAGAAGAACGCCTTGGCAAAGATTATTTGGAAAGAATTAGGAAGGAAGGTTTCATTGATGTTAAGAAGAGGTCAGGTAAACCATTTAATCAGACTTACTTTAAAATCTCCCATTGCTGTAAATGATTTGCTGTCTCCATTAAATTTTTTTCCATGAGGTGTTCGTTCAGGGATAAGATTTTGACCTTAATCGCGACTTTGCAAATTTACAATATCAAAAGCACAAAGTTCGAGCTGGATATTAGTCATGAATTATCTTGTCCAATAACTGCAAAATTACTTGAGTTTAGAATGTAAGATAGATTTCAACAGGCACAATTTCGATCTTGGATAATGAAAATTTATAAGTTCATTGGTTCAATCTCTATCACACATAACCATTCAGTTACCATATTATTTATTAAACGATCGTTTGAGGACATCTACTTTATTTCAGGAAGTTTTGATTACCGTGTTACTGAGGAAAGTTTGATGGATCGCTTGGGTACAAATATGCATGAAGCATGCCTGCAGATTGACAAAGAATGCAGGTTAGTGGAAATACTGTTTGTTCTCTTCTGTTAAAGCCTTTAGCTTCTAGCTTCATTTCTTTGTTGTTTAAGCATGTGTGCGGGTATTCGATTATCGCAAAATGTTTCTATAACAGAATCAATAAAAAGCATGAACTCTCTCTTACATTTCAAATTATTCTTGCATAACCAAATATAATATGACAGGGTCCTTACAATTCACGGTTCTTCTGACGAAATTATCCCTGTTCAAGATGCACACGAGTTTAACAAGAGCATACCAAACCACAAGTTGCATATCATTGAAGGAGCTGATCACTCGTACAATAATCATCAAGATGAGTTATCCTCAGTTGTTATAAGCTTCATCAAGGAAATTGTTGAACTCAGACAAGGGTAATGCTAGCTAGGTCTAGTCTTGCTTGAATATGAACTCCTCATTTTCCTATAATAGTGTTTTGTTTTCCATATGATATTTGTCAATTGTCACCATTATTTGTCTTTTTTTACCAGCCTTCATTTGATAGTACTGGTTATGGATGATTAATCAGACAACTGGTTAATTTAAACACCTTGATGGTAAGTATTCTAGTTGGAGATATTGGAAGAAGGTAAATTAGATTGATTTCATTCCACATTTAATGAAGTTACACTTGCTATCATATTTACCTGTGGAGTAAGCCACCAAAATAGTATTTGAAATCAAAGTTTAATGCCTGAAATAACTATCAATTGAGATGACTTAACGGGACAAAGATGAATATTTTAAAATGGTCTTTGATTTAATTAAATGTTAGTTTAATTGGTCTTCTAATTAATAAACAATACTTTTTGGGATTGACTTATTTAAGCTTAATTTATGTCATAAATTTTATGATATTGTTTGGAAGAGTTTATTAAAACAATTGATAGTATTATTCATAAATTTTTTTGATCTTATTTATGCAAGTTCTCAAAGATAACTGATGAAAACAATTTATAACACATGTAAAAATAATATAAATTTATTTTCTCTTCTGTTAGAAAAATAGCTTATGCAAGCTTTTTCATAATTGTTTATTTTGATAAACACTTGTGCATAAGGTCCAAATAAGCTGCTATCCAAAGAGGCCTTAATCAACTCGATCCTTTATATTAGTTTTAATTAAAAAAAAGAAGTTAAGTTTGCCATGTTGGACATTCATTATAGGTTTATGATTTGGCTCTGACTCAACAATATAAAAACAATTATTGAAATTAAAAAAAAAAAAAAAAGCATAAATGTATTTTGATCCCCTAATTTAAGAGTTTTAAATTAATATTTAATAATAATTTTAACTAATTAATATTTAATATTTTAATTAATATTTAATATTTAAGATATCTGCAAACACATAACATGTCTCCACAGAGATATCGGAAAAATATGGTGATTCGCCAACACATGAATTGCTGAGAAAAAATGAATGCATTAGATTAAGATATGTGAATCATTTCTCGCTTCTTCAAGTCTCTAAATGCTGCCACTGCTAAATTCTTCTGTGGAACTAATTTTTGCTTTGGTAGAATATTGGCGATGCCGATAAGAATCTAAGCTAGCAACTTTGGTGGAACCATGTCATCTGGAATCTATATAAATAGAGTATATGGTCAACTGAAGATAATAAAAATTCTTACCGGAACTCCTAACATGAATTTGTTTAAGAAAAAATTACTTTACACATCAGTGCAATAAGAACGACGCTATCCCATGCCTTAGGTTTTTTAAGGTGCATCTTTAAAGCAACAATTCCTCTCATGGATTGTCCAAAAAGGAAGTTTGGAAGAGATTGGATTTCTAGATTTTCTGCAATAGAATGAACCAAAACTTTTGTAAGATATAGTTTCGTGTACATTCCTTTTTTTCATAACACAAACTGATACGAGAAGGAAATAGTCATCTGGTCTACATTCCTGACACCATGGTACACTATTATATTTCCCATCCTGCCACAGTTTACTCATGTTGATGTTTTACAATTTGCGGATGATATTTTGTTGATTGGAGAAGGTTCTTGGACAAATTTATGCTCCATCAAAGCTTTGATTAGAGGTTTTGAGTTGGTGTCGGGTCTTCGAGGTGAACTTATCCAAGAGGACTTTATTTGGAATTAATCTCGATCCCGACTTCCTGCAAGTTGCTGCTTCTTTCTTGTCTTGTAGATTCGGTTCGATTCTGTTTGTCTTTTTGGGCATTCCCATTGGTATTAATCCTCGTAGGAAGGAATCTTGGGTGCCGATTGTATCCAATATTAGAAAGAGGTTGGCAGTGTGGCATAACAGATTTTTGTCTATTGGAGTTAGGGTGGTTCTTTTAAATTCTGTTTTATCCAATCTCCACATCTTTTTCTTTTCTTTTTATAAGGCTTATAAGGTGGTTCTTAAAGAGATTATAAAGATCCAAAGAACGTTCTTATGGGGTGGTTGTGAAGATGTGAAGAAAGTGAGTTAGGTTAGTTGGGAAACTGTTTGCTTACCCAAGGAGGTTGGTGGTTTAGGAGTGAAACATTGTAGACTGTTTAATCTTGCCTTGTTAAGCAAGTGGAAGTGGAGGATTCTTAATGGTGGTTCTGCTTTGTGGGTAGACATTGTTGCAGCAAGGTATGACAATGTTAATTTGCCGATGTTTAGTGGGCAGTGTGTGAGTAGGAATGCGTCTTTATGGTGGAGGGATGTGTGTGCTATTGGGGAACCATTGAACATTGAGCATTCTAATTCTGATTGGTTTTCCTCTTATGTTTCTTGTAAGCTTGGTAATGGAAGGAATTTAGACTTTTGGAGACATTCTTGGCTTGGATCTTCTTCCTTTGAGATTCTTTTTCCCTCTTTGTTTCACCTTTGTGGGTCGTCTTGTAGTAAAGTGTGTGATGTCTGGGTGTGAATTAATGATACTTGGAAGTGGGATCTTGGTTTTAGTGGAGTTGTTTTGAGTGCCGAGGATACCTTGTCGTTAGAGGAGTTAATGCGAATTCTTCAAGATGTGAAACCGAATGTTAGTATGGAGGACAACTTCGTTTGATGGAGGGATAAGTTTGGGTTCTCGGTTAAAGCGAGTTACAAGATGGTTTTTGAGGTTAGTGTGGTGGCTCCTAATATGGATCCTTCGTTGCATAAAGACTTAGCTCAGTTATGGTTACCTAAATTTCCGAGTAAGGTACATATTTTTGGTTGGCTTCTTCTTCTTAATAGATTGCCCACGAGGTTGGAGTTGGAAAAGAAAGGTATCATTGCTGGTCCGCACAATGTGGTTTTCCCTTTATGCTTTTTGGAAGAAGAGGATGTCGAGCATCTGTTCGACTCTTGTTTGTTTTCTAATTTTATTTGGTCCAAGTTGTGTGTTTGAGTTGGAATGGGCAATACTATCACTACAGACACGCTGTTGGATAGACTCCATGGTATGAATTCCACTTCTTCTTGGTTTTTTGTTGGTCCATTTGATTTTGTAGGAATTCGATCCTTTTTAAAGGGAGTTTTCTTATGGACTTGAATGTTTTGAGCATGATTCAATTTATTTCTTGGGAGTGGTTCATTTCTTTCTATAAGAAAGGTAAGAACATCTCTTGGTTGGATTGGAGTTCTAATCCCATCAAATGTTGGGAGTAGGGGGTAGTTTTATGCTTTTGGTTTGTAGGCGTTGTTGTGTTTTTCCCTTTTGATTTCTTCGGTTGTAATGGGTGGGTACCCCTTGTGCCTCTTTTTATTGCCATGAGTCTTCTTGCTTATAAAAAAAAAATCGACATGGTGTTAACTACATTCAAGACACAGTCCTATGCGAGTTTAGATATCTTTGATTTTGGAGTAAATCTCAATGACTTCATCAACCAGCAAATCAAAACTAGGAATATAGCAATGAAGACCTTCTAAAAGACCAAATCCTATATAATCCATAGTAAATACTCCATATCCCAACAATGTAGCTTATTGAGATACTCGTACCAACCAAAACTTAACCAACTACCACATGCCATCGAAGAAAAAGGTGCAAATGTCTCCATGACCTAGAAGCAAATTGTTATTGAAGTCTCACTTTAGTTTATTCACAAATAATTTTATTCTTTATATGCCTCATACAAATACCTACTAGTATCTATTTGTGGATTGAGAATATATTGTATGGACTTGGATCTCAAGCCCAAACACTTCTTTTAAATTTTTTTAATTAAAATGATTAAATATTAAATTAATTAAAAACATATTAATTAAGAAAATATCATAACCATCCTTACTAATTAATTTAAAATAATTTTTTTATCTTAGTCACATATGTAAAAGTAGAGGAGGAACACAAAAATTTAAAGACCATCAAAATTAATGAACCGGAATCATTTATTTTGTAATAGAGGGATTAATTATTTAAAACTCTTAAATTGAGGGACTAAAGGTGTATTTAAACCAAAAATAAAATTTATTTTTTCTTCTTCAACCTTAATCTTCTTGATCGTCGTCAACTTAACATTTCTCAGCACTTCCATCTCTTACTCCTTCCATAGTCTCTCTACCAAGACCACACAAATGGCTACCACTGTACCAAAACAAAAATAAAACAAATCTATTAACAACAACACTCAAAAGCAAATATAAAAATTGAATCTTGAGTTTTGGTTCATAAGAGAGACAACAATATTGAAATGCTGTCATTGAAAACATACATCTTTATTAAATAAAGTAAGCTCATCCATTTATAATGCAATGAATTGTATTATATTTTTGCAGCAAACTCATCCATAAAAGGATGTGAAACTCTAGGTTTTTCACTAAAGAGTTATTTAATGAAAATCGAAAATAAACAACTTCATATTGTTTTGTAACTCCTTAGGTTCATGCTGGGTAAATTGAAAAAAGGACACATAGGACATACACACGATGCAATGGATTGTATTATATTTTAGCAGCAAACTCATCCTTAAAACACATAGGATATATAATGTAATGGATTATATTATATTTTAGAAGTAAACTTTTCCTTCAATGGATATGAAACTTACTAACTTCAAAAAATTTCATTAAAGAGTTAAGAAGAATGCGAGTAAGGTTAGAGTCTATATAAGGTATGTGTCCATTTCTTTCCTAGTAGCAATAAGTAATTGTGACTTATTATTTATATCCGTTATGGAATGAAGTGAATAGATGAAGAAGAAAAGAGAATGGATGATGTAGCGGGGTATTCGTTACCTTTAGATTTATTGACTAAATTAAAAGTAAATCATATAAGTCGAGTCGCCACCGCACTTCTATTTATTCAAAGGAAAGGTTAGAAAGCGAACAAAAACCGAGAAGTTTTATCGAATCAAAAACTAATAAAAATGTCAGAGATCGGGGTAAGGGGGTTGGTTATGCAATGTGAAGGTTTTAAGCACCTAAAACATCCTAGGTACTCCTAGGGAGCCCTTTTCACAATTTGTTGTAAGGTAGGTTGGTATTTGTGAAAAATTATTTGTGCAAACATGATTGGGGAGATGAGAGAAGAATGCACAAATTATTTACAATTTTGTGTTTGAATGGATAAACCCACTGCCTACGTACCATCTTAAAAAAAAGATTAGGATCAAAACCTCGTAGTTCGGGGTAAAAATCTCAAAACAAGTTGGTGAATTAATTGGTCCAAAAGCCTTAAGGTCTTTTGTTATCCAAGGGAGAAAACTCAATCTAAAAACACAAATCCACCATGTGAGGATAGCTTCAACATGCTAGTGAGGATAACTTCAACATGCTAGTGAGGAGTTAACCCTATGATAAGCATGGAAGACTCATTGTCCATCACTAAGGATATAGGTGAGTATTATATCAACCTCAAGGATAACTCAAACCTAATAGCTAAGGTTTATGAAAAGCTTTGGCAAGAAGTGGCCATTGAAACCACAAAAACATTTGAATGAGTTATATTTACCAATGAAAAGTATTTACAAAATATGGTCAAAGTTGACTTAGGATTCAATTCAAAATAAGTGTTATGAAAAGAAAGTTTGAAAATCAAAAGCATAATGCTTAGGTTTCTAATGTTTGGAAACAAATATTAATGTTTGCACAAATTTTTTGGCTTGGGTTAGAGTGGAGGGAAGAAGAAGAATGGCTAAGTCCTAAACATACAAAGATGAAGGAAGAGAAATAAGACCACAATGGAGTTCCCTTCTTGAGATCATAGTGATGATCCAAGTAGCTCACATCCTTTGGAATAAGCAAGCATATAAGAAAATACTCAAGCAATCAAGCACACAATCAAACAAAGCTCCTAGGAATCCTCCAATGGCTTTTGTATCTCTCACTTTGGATGCTCGTGACAATGGTTCTTCAATTAGGCTCAAGTTGGAATCCCTAGCACAAGAACACACACATCAAAAAGTTACACAATGCAAACAAAGAATGGACAAGAGTGAGTTTAGAGATTAGGTCCTTTCAATTCATCTTCAACATTAAGCATTCTAAAGGCATGAGGCCTAGTTGCTCTTTGACATTTATAGCACTCTAAAGGCATGATGCCTAGTTGCTCTTTGACTCCATTTTTGCATAGGGAATGTCCTAAAGTCTAAGTCCTTTTGTCCATTTGCATTTGGTTCACATCAATCAAAACAAAACACAAGCATAATAGTACATACACAATTATGTGCTCAAGTGAGCAAAAGGCAAATTGCATTAACATAAACATGAGCTCAAGTGAGCAAAGGGCAAAAGCAAATGAATAATATGTACAAGAATATTAAATTGCATTAATGTAAAGTGCAAGAATTAAAAGTTAGTGGTCAATAGTTAGAGTTAGTGTGCCATAAGGCAATTTAGCGTTATGTTAAGCAACCGTAAGTGGACTAATGTAGTAGTCACACCTATCTGAGGCCGATTAATAAAAATATAGGCAACAAACACAAGTTAGAGACCTTGATTAGTAAGCCAAGCTCCTATAACTTGCCATGCCAAAAGAAAAAGAAGAAATGATCTTGTATTGATTTAGGTTTTTTTGCTTGATTAGGAAGCAACCTATCCTTAATGCAAAGTCATTCACTTGATCTATGATTAAGATGAATTAGATTTGAATCAAGGAAGGTTAAACCTCCCATATATCAAGGATAACCACCAATCTTTAACTCATTGATCAAAAAGAAAAAAGATGAAGAAGAAGATGAATAAGAATATACATGAAGTGAAATTCAAATGAAATAAGCAAAGTACATTGACCAAAGATGAATGGGATCAAGGTCAAACACTAGTAAACAGAAGCAAAATGAATCTTAGAAGTCAAGAAACAAATAAAATATTTTTGGTATTTTTCAAAATTAAAATAATACTTGAATTAAAATAAACAATTAAAGGTCAAACTTCAAATCCATTTCAAATCAACTTTAAAAAGCCCAAATGGATCATCCTAAGTTCAACAAGGTCAAACAAAGATTGACAAAAAATTTCAGCATTTTTAGAAACCAGAAACTATTTTTAATCAATTAAAAATGAATAAAAAATAACCTAATTAAACTAAAATCTCAAATAAATCTCAAATCAATTAATAAATTGATGAGAATATTTTTCATAGATCCATCATCATTCAAAGAGGTTGAGAAAATATTTTTGTATTTTTTGAGTATTGGAAACTATTTAAAATGAATTAAAAATAACCAGAAAAGAGAAAATTCACAAAAAATATCAAATGATAAAATAAAAATATTAAAAATCATTTTTAGAAACTAGAAATTAAAAGGAGAATAATGAAATTGGTCCCATATTTTTTGGAATTAAAATGAAAGAGTTATGATTTTTTGAAATAAGAGGAAATAAAAGAAAATAAAAAGAAATTCAGAAAAATAGGAAAAAAGGTTGGCACATCCAAAGGATGTGGCATGCGCGCTGTCATACGGTGAACTGGACCTTATTGGATTTGTAATCGCAATGTCGCGGTTAGCAAGAGTCGCCACCGACTTTTCTTTTATCCCTTAAGGAAAGGTGGAAAAGAACAGGAAAGACCTTAATTTTAAATTCTTAGGTTCGGGAGGTACTTTATACAAAGGGAAGGTATTAGGCACCCTTTGTATCCATGGTTATCCATGGGCTCTTAATTGCTCAATCATTTATGTTTTCTAGTTTGAAAAAGGTGGTTGAGAAATGTATGAAAAATGTTTTGAAAATGAGAATTTAACTTTGTAATGATTCTTGCATGAATGTATACAAAATGGTTATCTCGTTTGGTTTTTTGAAAGTAGTTTAGAAAAATAGTTTTTCTTTTTGAAAGTAGTTCTGAAAGTGGTGATTTTCCAAAAGATGTTTGAAAGGTGTGGGGTGTGAAAAATATTTTTTTAAATTATGAATGAGCAATTAAGGTTATACCTGTCCGAGGTCTTTCTGGGCATTTCCCATCCTTATGAGGGTAAAACTGTCCTTACTATTGAGAAGCAAGTAATTTTATCCTGGGGATGTATAAGGGTCATCGTAGGGTCATCGATAGGTCATTGAAGGCAACAGTTGTGAGGATACCTTAGCACTCGAAGGGACTATCATCATTTAACCGTAGGCTACACCGAAGGGTCATCAAGGGACAAAATGGTATTTTCGAAGGCAACATCCGAGGGACTATGATGATTTTACCGAAGGGTCTTTGCTAAGGATATCCTTACATTCGCGGGACATGACCGTAATACCGTAATATCATAAGGCACAAGAGAGGTCCAAGATCACATATTTAAAGGCCACATTTTAAGGTTAATTAGGTGATTATGATGAATCTCCACATTAAAATCAATACATTAAAGATAATACATTAAAATTAATACATTAAAATTGATTATTAAAATTAATTATTAAAATTAACACATTAAAATTAATTAAGCAATTTAGGGTGGATCTTCATGAGGGTATCCCACAAATAAAGTGGAAGACCTAACGGCAACCTTTTCCTGGGACATATGAACCTTTGTAAAATTCAACAAACGGGTTAAAATACCAAAATAAAGTGCAATTGAAAATTGCACCACAAAATGAACACAACAGTCATGAACTCAAACCAAATGATGCAGAATTATAATAACATAAGATAGAACAGCCAAAAAATTTTTGAGACAGCCACTGTCCCATTCGCCCTGCTTCGCCTAGCGAAGGCCTAGCGAGTATTCGCTACTGGCTCGCTTAGCGATGTGCTAGCGAGCGCTGCCAATTTTATGCCTTATGGCTCTCATTACTGCAATTATACAATTAATCATTTAAAGTATGCATGGTATATACTAAAGTTCACATGCCAAGCTTAAGGTATTTCATAAATCTAATCATAAAGTCATATGCAAATTAAGAATATAAAAACAATGATAGCAATGTAAACCTGTTAACAGCTGAGTTGTGACTTCGAATCGGAAAATCGGATTGAATTGGGCGGCGGTAGAACTCGGTGCCGCCGGCTTTTCCTTCAGGGTTTCCTTCTGTGAGCGCTAGGGTTTGCTTGCTAGGGTTCTCCTCTCTCCTTTTTTCGTCCCCTTTTCATTACTGAAGTGCTGGTATTTATAATGCCCTTTTTCATGACCTAATGGGCTCAGAACGAAGCCCGAAATTTTTTGTTGTCTGTCAGCCTCGCTAGGCGAGCTGGTAGCGAACGCGTAGCGAACGTTCGCTAGGCGAGCTGGCAGCGAACGTAACGTTCGCTAGGCGAGCTGGTAGCGAACAGGCCAGTTTGGGCCATCTTCTGGATTGGGCCATTCGTGAGCTGGGCTTTTGTTCCTTTAAGATCAGTGTCATAAAAATGAGTCAGAATGCCTTGAAAAATGTCTTGAAATATTAATGGGCAAATTTTGGGGTATGACAGCTGCCCCTGTTCAATATTCTTGACCCGAGAGGGTAGAATGGCATGCGCCGTTCGTGGTCTGGAGGTGAAAGATTATTGAACACTTAGAATGCCCCCAAAAATTTGCACTTGTTCATTTATCTTGACGGAGATGGGCTTAAAGATGCCATCCAAGAAACCTGCTGAGGAGATTTCCAGATTGTGTCGTACATTAGACGATATCTAGAGACATGGGTATCACACCGGGTCATACATCAGACCGTATAGTGAACCCTCCATTATGCTGTTGACTTCGTCGGGGAGTCGGAGTATGCTATACTGCTGGGGATAAGGGATCAGAATGGATCATACATTAGACCGTGTCTGAAGACCAGAGTGGGCTGCCCATTAGGCGGATGACTTTGCTGAAGATAAAATATCAGAACGGATCGTGTGTTAGATTGTATCTGAGTTGCAGATCCAAATGGGTCTTATGATAGACTGTATTGGAGTTACGGGATGAGCCGTCCATTAGGCTGAATCTGATGATAAAAGGGGGGTAGTCGTACACTAGACTACACTTCAGAAATGTACCGTACACTAGGTAGCATCTGAGGAGACAAAGGTCTTAATTGGGTCGTACATTAGACCGTATCAGAGCAGAATGAGCCGTCCATTAGGCCGAATCTGATGATAAAAAAAAAGGGTAGTCGTACCCTAGACTACACTTCAGAAATGTACCGTACACTAGGTAGCATCTGATGAGACGAAGGTCAAATTGGGTCGTACATTAGACCGTATCTGAACAGAATGAGCCGTCCATTAGGCTGAATCTGATGATAAAAGGGGGTAGTCGTACACTAGACTACACTTCAGAAATGTACCGTACACTAGGTAACATCTGATGATAAAAGGGGGTAGTCGTACACTAGACTATATTTCAGAAATGTACCGTACACTAGGTAACATCTGATGAGACGAAGGTCAAATTGGGTCGTACATTAGACCGTATCTGAACAGAATGAGCCGTCCATTAGGCTGAATCTGATGATAAAAGGGGGTAGTCGTACACTAGACTACACTTCAGAAATGTACCGTACACTAGGTAGTATCTGATGATAAAAGGGGGTAATCGTACACTAGACTACATTTCAGAAATGTACCGTACACTAGGTAGCATCTGATGATATCTGTATATGTTGTACTTGCAATAAATGTCCGGGATGAGCTTAAAGATGCCATCGTTAGGAGGACGAATGTTCCCATGAATGGTATCTGAAATCCGTATCCGAACTTTATACATAATTGATAAAGGTGTATGTCTGAATGAACCTTTTACTTTGACTATATCAGGAGGATAATTAACCTGCACAGAAACGTTAGCTTCATGCTATGTCATGATGCATGAGATGTTTCGTGTTATGCCAAGAAATAAATGCGAATGTTGTATGCATGCGCATGCTGTGAAATGATGTAATGAATGAGTTATGCGTATGAGAAGTCCTGCTTGGAGACTCTACTGGGGAAAATAAATCCCCATCTACTGATTGGAGATACTTGTAATGATGACCCTTTCGCAGCAGGAGGTTGTTGATTTGGTCTGATGGCGGAAATATTCAACAGAGCCCGGCTAGGGATGGAAGAGAGGATCAATCTGTCTGATGGTGCCAACCTCTGTTAGGGGATAGCTGGCTGTGCCGGGGAATACTGCCCATTTCTTCTGGGGAAGAACAGGCTTGCTGGGGGAAGAGAATTGGTAGTGGATTCATCGGGAGCATGATTAGACCTTATCCTCGATCCCAAAGTCTTGTAGTAATTGCTATTGCTATTCTATGTACGTATTTTTGATAAACATTGATCATATTCAAATGCACATATTAATTCAAATTAAATCAATGGACGTTTACGCAAACAAAACAGAAAAGTAAAAAACAAAAGCATCTTTTTTGAAAGAGGGTTGTATTGATTTTTGAAAGAAGGCCTATAAACAGGCAAATTGTGTACAAGGAGACAGAAATCCTAGTAAGAGGAAATTGTCAAAAACAAAGAGAAAGCTATGCCGAAAAAAGTCCTATTGATTTTAAGTCTACTACTGCCATTATGTCTTCAAGCATCTCATCCCCTGCCGTCGGATAGAAGCGATTGGCTTGGTCAGTCCCTTGAACTTGGATGAAAGTTGACTGAGAACGGGACATAGTCATACGCTTTAATCCCTAATTTTTGCCTGGACCGCCTTTTCAGGTTTTCAGTCCACCAGGATACCCTTTTTTGCCCAAGCCACCTTTTTCAGGTTTTCGACTTGCCGGGTGTACATCTTTTATATATATATCCCTAATTTTTGCCCGAACCCTTTTGGTTCGCCGGGATGCCCTTACTTTTGCCTAGGTACGTCGACCTAGCGGGTCTCTTTTATGCGTAGTATTTTTTAACTATGTCCGCGTTCACAGGATGCGGGAAGTCTTCGCCATCCATTGTAGCAAGCATCATGGCTCCACCAGAGAATACCTTCTTAACTACAAATGGCCCTTCGTATGTGGGAGTCCATTTGCCTCTGGGATCACCTTGGGGTAGAATGATACGCTTGATCACCAAGTCACCAATTTGATACACCTGTCTCTTGACTCGTTTGTTAAATGCCTGGGTCATGCGCTTCTGATATATCTGTCCATGACAAACAGCCGCAAGTCTCTTTTCGTCAATCAAATTTATCTGATCGAGTCGTGTCTGAATCCATTCATCTTCATCTAAACCCGCCTCTTTCATGATTCTTAGAGAGGGAATCTGGACTTCCACTGGTAAAACGGCCTCTGTTCCGTAAACTAAAGAGAAAGGAGTTGCCCCTGTCGAAGTGCGTACTGAAGTGCGATAACCGTGAAGGGCAAACGGTAACATATCATGCCAGTCTTTGTACGTTACCGTCATCTTTTGTATGATCTTCTTGATATTCTTATTAGCAGCTTCTACAGCGCCATTCATCTTTGGTCGGTACGGAGAAGAGTTGTGATGTTTAATTTTGAACTGCGTGCAGAGTTCAGTAATCACCTTGTTGTTCAAATTAGTACCATTGTCAGTGATAATTCTTTCAGGGATGCCATATCGACAAATAAGACTATTCTTGATGAACCGTGCCACCACATTCTTGGTGACAGAAGCGAATGAGGCCGCCTCTACCCACTTTGTGAAGTAATCAATAGCGACGAGAATGAAGCGATGTCCATTAGAAGCCGTAGGTTTAATCTCTCCGATCATATCGATGCCCCACATTGCAAAGGGCCAAGGAGCTGTCAACACGTTCAATGGAGCAGGAGGCACATGTACTTTGTCCGCATAGATCTGACACTTATGACAGGTTCTGGAGTGATGATGGCAATCCGCTTCCATGGTAGACCAATAATACCCTGATCTCAGAATCTTCTTGGCCATTGTATGTCCATTAGAATGAGTCCCAAAAATACCGTCATGCATGTCTTCCATAATCCTTTCTGCTTCCTTTTTATCCACACAGCGAAGCAAAGTTGAATCATGATTGCGTTTGTATAATACTCCATTACTCAGAAAGAATTTAGCGGAGAACTTCCTCAGGAGTTTTCTGTCATTGATGGATGCCCCTTCAGGGTATTCCTGAGCTTCCAAATATCTTCTTACGTCGTGGAACCAAGGTTTCTCCGGTACCTTCTCAGTGTTAAGTTCATAACAGTATGCTGGTTCATCTAACCGTCCAATGGTAATCATGGGAGCTTCACCGTCCCATCTGACTCTGAACATAGATGACATGGTAGCTAATGCGTCTGCCAACTGGTTCTCCTCTCGTGGAATATGTTCAAATGTTATCTCTTCAAAGTATGGGATTAATGTCATCACCTGCTCTCGATAAGGGATGAGATTCGGATGTTTAGTATCCCATTCCCCTTTGATCTGACTGATTACCAAGGCCGAATCTCCGTACACACTCAAAAACTTGATTTGCCAGTCTATAGCAGCTTTGAGTCCAAAAATACATGCTTCATACTCAGCCATATTATTGGTACAATGAAAACATAGTCTAGCAGTGAGAGGTGTATGGTAACCTCCGGGAGAAATGAGTACAACCCCGACACCATGGCCCAACGCATTAGAAGATCCATCAAAGACCATAGTCCATCGGGATCCCCACTCGGGTCCTTCATCTGGTTTAGGTTTTTCATTATCAGTAACAAACATGACATCCTCATCGGGGAACTCAAAATTCATAGATTGGTAATCATCCACCGCTTGATGAGCCAAATGATCAGCCATCACGCTTCCTTTGATTGCTTTCTGGGTAGTGTACTGGATATCATACTCTGTTAAGATCATCTGCCATCTCGCTATTCTTCCGGAGAGGGCAGGCTTCTCGAACATGTATTTGATGGGATCCATCCTAGAAATCAACAAAGTGGTCTGATTCAACATATACTGTCTTAGTCGGCGAGCAGCCCAGGCCAAAGCACAGCAAGTTCTCTCGAGCAGTGAGTATCTTGTTTCACAGTCGGTAAACTTTTTGCTCAGGTAGTATACGGCATGCTCTTTTCGACCAGACTCGTCATGTTGCCCCAATACGCACCCCATTGAATTTTCTAACACGGTCAAATACATGATGAGGGGTCTTCCTTCAATTGGTGGTATCAGAATCGGAGGTTTCTGGAGATATTTCTTGATTTTGTCAAAAGCTTCTTGACATTCCTCATTCCATATCATCTCTTGATTTTTCCTCAGTAGCTTGAAGATGGGTTTACAGGTAGCGGTCAAGTGGGAGATAAATCGAGCAATGTAGTTCAAGCGTCCCAAGAAACCTCTGACCTCTTTCTCCGTACGGGGAACTGGCATTTCTTGAATAGCTCTCACTTTAGCCGGGTCAACCTCAATTCCTTTACCGCTGACAATAAAGCCTAAGAGTTTACCGGATCTCACTCCAAAAGTGCATTTGTTCGGATTCAATCTCAACTTGTACTTCTTCAACCTCTCGAACAGTTTGTATAAGTGATCGAGATGTTCTTCTTCAGTATGAGATCTAGCTATCATGTCATCCACATATACTTCTATCTCATGATGAATCATGTCATGGAACAAAACCACCATAGCACGCTGGTACGTTGCCCCGGCGTTCTTTAGACCGAATGGCATTACTTTATAACAGAACGTGCCCCATTGCGTCACAAACGTAGTTTTCTCCATGTCCTCAGGCGCCATCTTAATCTGGTTGTAACCCGAGAATCCATCCATGAATGAGAATACTTTGTGTTGAGCGGTGTTATCTACCAGAACATCAATGTGCGGGAGTGGAAAGTCATCTTTGGGACTTGCTTTATTCAGGTCTCGGTAATCTACGCACATTCGCACCTTACCATCCTTCTTTGGCACAGGCACCACATTAGCAACCCATTGAGGATAAGAAGTAACGGCTAGGAAACCGGCATTGAATTGTTTCATAACCTCGGCTTTGATTTTCTCAGACATTTCAGGACGCATACGGCGAACCTTTTGCTTGACAGGACGGCAGTCTTCCTTCGTAGGCAGCCGATGCATTACTATGTCAGTATCCAATCCGGGCATGTCTTCATAAGACCAGGCGAAAACCTCTACATAGTCATGTAACATCTGAATCAGTCTTTCTTTGACACTGTTTTCCAATCCTGCTCCTATTCTGACTTCTTTTCTTTCCACTTCAGTACCTAGATTTACGACTTCGAGTGACTCTTCATGCGGCTGTATAGTCCTTTCCTCTTGCAGTAACAGTCTGGCAAGCTCTCCAGGGACTTCACAATCTTCCTCACTTCCCTCTTCGGCTTGGTAGATCGGATTTTCAAAGTCATAATGAACAGTAGCGGAATTATTGTCAATAGGATCCAGAGTGGATACGGATCTGCGATTTATGACGTGAGTGTGTGTAAGAATGCATAGCTTGTTTGAAAGACGACGGGAAAAATAAAGAGCGCAACATTTGAATGCGAAAAAGTCCATTGATTTATTGAATATGAATATGCTTATGAAATGACAAAACCCTTAACAAATTAGCTATTGTGCCCCGGGTATAGACACAATGCTTTAAGAAGTTCAATTGAAAAAATAAAGATTTGCAAAACTAAATGGACAATAGCAATTACTCCTGACTAAAGGAGATCGGGATAGTGTCTTCAGCCTTCCAATTATTGAGTCCGTCGCCAATTGTTGGGTAGATCCAGCTATCCAGGTCGCAATCATCGTCAGCATCTTCTACAGCATTGATTTGATCTTTGACCATTTCTTCAGAGTTGAATCCCAGACCAGCTTTGTCAGACTTGTACGGTACGTTGATCAGTTGACCCCAACCAGTACAGCCACCATCTTCGACCACAGCTTGAGCATCCTTCAGAGAAATCATAGCAGGAGGAGCACGAGTAACCTTGGGCACACAGGGAATTGGCTTAAGGACAGGATCGGGCGGAGAAACCACTTCAAATGACTGAGTTGGAGTCTCGAAGAATTCACCATCCATCTCAACATATCTGAAGGTATGCACACTACTGACAATGTATTCTTCTTCCCCACACACAGTGACAATCTTTCCCTCTACTGGATATCTCAGCTTTTGATGGAGAGACGAAGCTACAACACCTGCCCCATGAATCCAGGGGCGTCCCAGCAAGCAGGAATAGGCGGGGCGAATGTTCATTACATGAAAGGTAGTGTTGAAGACTTGAGGTCCTATCTTGATAGGGAGAATAACTTCACCGTGGACAACACTCTTCGCACCATCGTAAGCACGCACCACAACATCACTAGGTTTCAGTTCAATGCCTTTGTAGTCAAATTTATCGAGTACAGCTTTCGGGAGCACATTCAAGGAGGAGCCATTGTCGATCAACACGTGAGCCAAGGTGATCCCCTCGCACTCGATGGAGATATGCATAGCTTTATTGTGATTCTTTCCTGCTGGCGTCAGGTCAGCATCGGAAAAGCCTAGGCCGTCGTCAACAGTCAGGTTAGCAACATAGTTTTCGAACTGATCGACGGAGGTCTCTTGAGGTACATGGGCAGTCTTCAGGAATTTTATCAGGGCATTGGCATGAGATTCAGAAGACAATAACAAGGACAACATCGAGATTTTGGAAGGGGTATGCCCCAACTGTTCTACCACATCAAAATCACTCTTGCGGATGATTTTCAGCACTTCTTCCATTTCTCGTTTGGCAACGTCATCAGTAGTAGCTTCGATCGGTGTCTCTGACGGAGAAGTGTTGACTGGTTCCTTTTCTCGGTTTTCGGGAACTGGAGGTGAGATCTCTGGAGAGAAGATCCTTCCGCTTCGGGTAACCTTACTAGTCCCCACAATATCATTAGGATTAGCAGAATTGCCAACTTGCTTTACGCCATGGATGTAAACATCACCTCCATAATTCCACGGAATAGCTTTGCTTGAGGAATACGGGATCGGGCCAGGTGCAGTAATGATCAGGGGAGCTACTCTGGGCTCAGCAATAATCTTTACAGGTATTCTGGGAGCAGTAATCTTTACTGGACCTTTGGACCTTGCAATCACAGATACTTCTTCAATAGGGTTTTCTGCCTTAGGAACCCTTTCAAAGAGGATTGTACGATCGTCCATCAGTCGTTGGATACCATTCTTCAACTTCAGACAGTCCTCGGGCCGGAGTATGCAGAGATTGCAATCTTCAGCACAACCTGGAAATAAACCAGCTTGCAATAAATTCCTCTTTATGATCGGGAGAGGAGATGTTAAGTCCGCTACAGTAGTGATGAGGGGATTGTCATCGAGAGCATGAACAGCCTTGTCATGATTAGGCATAGGAGCAGTGATGACATTAGGAGTCTCCGGCGGCTCAAACTCAATTTCTCCAGCCTCGATCATGTCCTGAATCTTATTCTTCAATGGCCAGCAATCGTTTGTATCGTGCCCGGGGCTATCGGAGTGATACGCACACCTGGCATTGGGATTATAACGAGAAGAGGAAGTGTTGGGATTTGTAGGAGGATCTCTGAGGGTGATCAAATTTGCCTTTAGCATTCCCTGCAGTGCCTGTGCCAAGGTCATATTGATCCTAGTGAACTGCCTTCTTGGTCTATCTTGTCTTTGTTGGAAGTTCTGAGATGGCGGCGTTGCGATCGTCACTGCTCCAATGGAGTGGTCACCATTTTTCTTATTATGATTCTTCTGACCATACACAGCGTTTGATTCATTCTTCCCGTGGTAGGACTTTTTGCTGCTTGTAGAAGTAGCTGCCTGTAACTTCCCACTCTGAATGCCGCTCTCCACCCGTTCGCCTGTCAGTATAAGTTCAGTGAAACCTGATGAAGAACTCCCCAGTAGGTGGCTGTAGAATGGGCCGGTCAGGGTACCCATGAACAGGTCTACTAATTCTCGGTCAGTCATAGGGGGTTTGACTCTGCCAGCCAAATCTCTCCATTTCTGAGCATACTCTTTGAAGCTTTCTTTAGATCCCATAACCATATTCTGCAACTGTAGCCGAGTAGGCGCTAATTCAGAATTGTATTGGTACTGCTTATAGAAAGCCGTTGCTAAATCAGTCCAGGTGCGGATGTCAGAGCTCTCGAGCTGATAATACCATTCCAACTGAGTGCCGGACAGACTTTCTTGGAAGAAGTGGATCCACAGTTTCTTATCAGTGGTATGCGGCTGAATCTTTCTCACATAGGCTCGTAGATGCATCTGAGGACAAGACGCACCATCATACTTAGTGAAAGTGGGGATTTTGAATTTGCGGGGAATGGTCACATCGGAGACCAGACCCAAACTTTCGAAATCCAGACCAGGTGTCTTCTGACCCTCCATGGCTAGCATGCGTTCTTCCAGCAGTTTGTACTTATCATCTCTTGGAGAGTACTGTTCACTTTCATACTCCTCATCATCATCCTCAGGGTTAGGGGGATCAACATTCTCCTCCTCTGAATCATCTTCCGCCCCCTCTTCTGGACCATTCGGGATTCCGAATTTGATTCCCGTAGCCTGTCCTTTACGCCTTCTGCCCGGGTTAATGAAGCTCACAGCTTTCTTGTCCTTCTTCTTTTCGGCCAAAAGAGCCTTCAGTTCCTCCTGTCCCTTGGCTAAGCTCAGCATCATCTCCCTGAATTGAGCATTCTGAGTCTGGAGATCTTTGACAGTCTGTTCGAGATCCATTTTTCTGTTTAAGAGGCAGACCGTGAGAATATGGTCCTTTAGAATACCTGTTATGCAATGTTATGTTATGCAATGCGTGAAATGTTTTCAAGGACTTTTGGAATTTAACTTTGCATAAATCACCAACAAGAGAGAAATATTCATTGCTACTTTTTTAATCAATGTTCATTACAAAAGGAATAATAGTAAAATACAAATGAAAGCTCAAGTCTCCCAGGGGCGACTTCTTTTTGGGCGAAGATATGCATTGAGTCTTCGTTCCTCATTAAGCTGACTGGTGAGCTCTAATACTTTCTTCCTTTCTGCATTGAACTGAGCTTCGAAAGTATCTCTCTCCTCTCTCAACTGGGTCCAGGATCTTTTCAATTCTTCAGCATCAGTAGGCATATCTGGGTAAGAGATGATCTGGGAAGTACCTCCTTCGACCTCTGATTCAACAATCAATGGTCCGACTGCAAGATATGGCATGACAAGTTCACGAGCTCTGGCGCGTACCCATCTGAGATAAGGCTCCATAGGAATAGAATTTCTCTTGCCTAAATTGCTTCTTTTCACCATGCCCCAAGCTCGTACAAAATTTTGACGGAGATTTTGAGGGTCATTGTCATAGTCGAACACTGTACCTTGAATAATCATTTCATGTGGACCATCTCTTCGGGCATACCCAAACTGACGTAGGGCTAAGGCAGGATTACAAGTAATACCCCCTCTTATCCCCATGAGGGGTACATTAGGGAATTCTCCACAACGGTCGATGATGATAACATTTTCTCTGAGGTTAGAACACCAACGGATGTCCGAATGGGAGAGTGCCATTATCCTTTGAGACCACTTCAGATTTTGATCATTCTTTAAAACTGATTGAGGAAGGTGCGAAATAAACCACCTAGACAACAAAGGTACACAACACATGAGAGTCCCTTGCTTCTTCATAGTACGAGTGTGAAGGGAATGCAAGACATCTCCAAGCAAGGTAGGCACAGGGTTATGAGTGAGGAATATCTTAATGGCATTCACATCTATGAATTGGTCCGGATTAGGGAATAGCACCAAACCATAGATTATCAATGCTAAAACGTCTTCAAAAGCATGGACATTCATAACCTTTAGGAATTCTCGGGCTTTACTTATCAGAAATTTGGCGAGTAAACCTTTAATTCCACTTCTTGTTACCCAATTGGTCTCAATGTCAGATTTCGTCATGTGTAAAGCTGCGGCAACTTCTTCAGACTTTGGCATCTTTTCTAGACCGCTGAAGGGTATTTGATCAAGAATAGGTATCCCAATCAGCTTGGAAAACTCTTCCAATGTGGGTACCAACTGATAATCTGGGAAAGTGAAGCAATGATGCTTAGGATCGAAGAACTGGAATAGGACTCTCATCATATCTTCTTTGAAACCGGTGGTAACTAGGTTGAGGAGATGACCATGTTTCTTGTTGAACTGAGCATGATCTGGGAGTTCTGACACCAAATCCTTGAGTTGAGGAGAGATTGCTACAAGATTGATCCGGATAGTCTTCCTGGGAGCCATAACCTGTTCAAAGAGCAAAGCTAAAATCCTAAGTCCTTGAAATGGTTAGTATGATGATGCTATGATGTTATGATGTTATGATGTTATGCAAGCACAAGCATGTCACACAACAATTATCCCTAGGTTTTAAGGCTTGTATGAGTTCCATAGGTAAATACCCTCCCCACTGAAGTTTGGTTGGTTCAACCTGTCCTAGAATAGTAACCGGGTTCTAGAAGGATCTCAGATCATCGACCTTTCTTTAGGTCCACTTCAGTGCAACACCAAGTGGTTGACCGAAGCTTCCCTAAAGTCCAATCTCAAAGAGTGTAGTATCGAGTATCAACCAACCTCAGTCGGAACCGAAGTCAGTTATCTCACTACTTTCTAATGGCTAGGATAAGTCAATTAGGGTTCTAAAAGTCTGGTTAATGCTTTGATGACACCACGCGGAAGCCAAATTTTTCCTCAAATAACATGAGGAACATCAGGACAACCAAAGTGTCACATTAACCGTAGCCATCATTTTGACCATTCCAGTATACGCCGGATAGTCGCGATGATCTATTGCTACTTACCTAAGGTACACTAGATCCGGGTGTAGGATCTTTCACTCAGACAATCCCTTAAAACGAAAGAATAAATTCAAACATAAATGATTTTTAAGGTGGACCTCTCTTTAATATCCCCAGCAGAGTCGCCAGTTCTGTCATACGGTGAACTGGACCTTATTGGATTTGTAATCGCAATGTCGCGGTTAGCAAGAGTCGCCACCGACTTTTCTTTTATCCCTTAAGGAAAGGTGGAAAAGAACAGGAAAGACCTTAATTTTAAATTCTTAGGTTCGGGAGGTACTTTATACAAAGGGAAGGTATTAGGCACCCTTTGTATCCATGGTTATCCATGGGCTCTTAATTGCTCAATCATTTATGTTTTCTAGTTTGAAAAAGGTGGTTGAGAAATGTATGAAAAATGTTTTGAAAATGAGAATTTAACTTTGTAATGATTCTTGCATGAATGTATACAAAATGGTTATCTCGTTTGGTTTTTTGAAAGTAGTTTAGAAAAATAGTTTTTCTTTTTGAAAGTAGTTTTGAAAGTGGTGATTTTCCAAAAGATGTTTGAAAGGTGTGGGGTGTGAAAAATATTTTTTTAAATTATGAATGAGCAATTAAGGTTATACCTGTCCGAGGTCTTTCTGGGCATTTCCCATCCTTATGAGGGTAAAACTGTCCTTACTATTGAGAAGCAAGTAATTTTATCCTAGGGATGTATAAGGGTCATCGATAGGTCATTGAAGGCAACAGTTGTGAGGATACCTTAGCACTCGAAGGGACTATCATCATTTAACCGTAGGCTACACCGAAGGGTCATCAAGGGACAAAATGGTATTTTCGAAGGCAACATCCGAGGGACTATGATGATTTTACCGAAGGGTCTTTGCTAAGGATATCCTTACATTCGCGGGACATGACCGTAATACCGTAATATCATAAGGCACAAGAGAGGTCCAAGATCACATATTTAAAGGCCACATTTTAAGGTTAATTAGGTGATTATGATGAATCTCCACATTAAAATCAATACATTAAAGATAATACATTAAAATTAATACATTAAAATTGATTATTAAAATTAATTATTAAAATTAACACATTAAAATTAATTAAGCAATTTAGGGTGGATCTTCATGAGGGTATCCCACAAATAAAGTGGAAGACCTAACGGCAACCTTTTCCTGGGACATATGAACCTTTGTAAAATTCAACAAACGGGTTAAAATACCAAAATAAAGTGCAATTGAAAATTGCACCACAAAATGAACACAACAGTCATGAACTCAAACCAAATGATGCAGAATTATAATAACATAAGATAGAACAGCCAAAAAATTTTTGAGACAGCCACTGTCCCATTCGCCCTGCTTCGCCTAGCGAAGGCCTAGCGAGTATTCGCTACTGGCTCGCTTAGCGATGTGCTAGCGAGCGCTGCCAATTTTATGCCTTATGGCTCTCATTACTGCAATTATACAATTAATCATTTAAAGTATGCATGGTATATACTAAAGTTCACATGCCAAGCTTAAGGTATTTCATAAATCTAATCATAAAGTCATATGCAAATTAAGAATATAAAAACAATGATAGCAATGTAAACCTGTTAACAGCTGAGTTGTGACTTCGAATCGGAAAATCGGATTGAATTGGGCGGCGGTAGAACTCGGTGCCGCCGGCTTTTCCTTCAGGGTTTCCTTCTGTGAGCGCTAGGGTTTGCTTGCTAGGGTTCTCCTCTCTCCTTTTTTCGTCCCCTTTTCATTACTGAAGTGCTGGTATTTATAATGCCCTTTTTCATGACCTAATGGGCTCAGAACGAAGCCCGAAATTTTTTGTTGTCTGTCAGCCTCGCTAGGCGAGCTGGTAGCGAACGCGTAGCGAACGTTCGCTAGGCGAGCTGGCAGCGAACGTAACGTTCGCTAGGCGAGCTGGTAGCGAACAGGCCAGTTTGGGCCATCTTCTGGATTGGGCCATTCGTGAGCTGGGCTTTTGTTCCTTTAAGATCAGTGTCATAAAAATGAGTCAGAATGCCTTGAAAAATGTCTTGAAATATTAATGGGCAAATTTTGGGGTATGACACGCGCGAATCATGGACCTAAGTCAACTGAATCACACAACGCATTAAATAAAGTCATAACAAGTGATGGCCACGATTAGATCTGGAAAACTCATCCAATGGCTCACGTTTGATCTGGCAAAGAGGCGGTGGTGTACACCACCGTCTTCTCCGACGAGCTTGCATTTTCCGGCCAAAGTTGCAGACATGGAAATATCAATAAAAATAGGCGATCCTCATACCATTGGTTTTCACTCTAGATCCTCATAGGAAGAGAAATCAGAGGTGGAAAATAATGGTGTTCAACCTGAACTCAATGGATTTTCAAAATTAAGCACACTATTCAATTGCCTCTGATGAGAGGACTTCAGCCAAACCAATAAACACAAGAAACAAGCAATAATCAATGTGTTTCGAAGAAAAAAAGTTTGATCATCAACCTTGGAAATGTAGATTTGTGAAGCATGATTCCTCTCAACTCTTGATTGCAGTGTATTCTTGAGGTAAAGATGAAGCAAGGCCAAGGAATTTTAAGTCCAATAATCAAACAATGAAGTTGAGAATTGGATCTGAAATTTTGAAATGAAAGAGAGAAATTCCTTTAGATGAGGTTGTGGATTCAATTTTGCAGCATCTAAGGCGCCTTCAGGTTGGAGAATAATGAAGCTGAGCTCATGTATTTATAGCAAGGCAAGGTGGAAGCATGGGAAAAATCATGTGCATGAGTGAAGAGGGCCTCCATGCATGGGCCTGTACAGGCGCATGGAGGGCCCAAATTCAATGCCAAATGAGTATTCAGGTGTAAACAAAGTGAATTGGACGTGTACATGCAATTGATTTGGAGTGTGCATGAAGTTTTCAAAGGGTTTCCATAATTGCACCAAAATCTTCCCCTCTTCGAAACTAGCCCTTACCAAAATGAAACATGGCCTTGTGGGTAATGGTTGGAAAGGTCTTGACATGAGGATAAATTGTTATGTTGAGCAAAAATTCATTTGGAATTGGGAAATTAGTGAAAATTGGTCATAAAGTTCAAGGTGCAAAATATGTGTATGTGAAAATTTCCAAAATGGACCAACTTCAAGCCCTTCTGTTTCAATGATGTAAGCTCCGAATGACAAAACATTCAACATAAAAGTTGTAGAGCTTTTCAAGGCAATCAATTTGTAATTAAATTTTGCATCATTTTGATTTTTTATGAGAAAGTTAAGGGCACTTGAAGTTGGACTTTTTCACATTTCAATGCCTTTGGTCCAAAGTGACCTATAATGTTTTGCATTATCACATGTATTTCTTTTAGGATTATGAAAATTTGTTAAACATAATAAATGAAGTAGGAATCTCAAAATTTCCAATGCATTTGATCCCACCTCAAAATCATAAAAAATGAGTGAGTTATGTCCTTGGGAAGTTGACCCAAAATTAGGGTTTCAGTCAAAATGACCTATAATGATTTGAAATGGATGATGACCTTCCAAGCTTCAAATCAATTTTTTATGAACATTAAAGTTGTTCATATGGTTCTTAAGAACATGTTTTCTCTTGGGGTCATCTTCATTTTACAAACACACTAAAAGTTAGGTCTCAGTGGATTTCAAAATAGTCAGATGAATTGACTGATCAACTTCTCAAGTCCATACCTCAAATCTTGATGAATTGATGATTGAGGACACTCAAATAAGCTCAAATATGCATGAAATTATGAGTAAAGAACTTCCATTGATTGTATTTGATCATGGGTTGAGGTTACTTCATTAGCAAGGCACAGTTGATGCACAGATGAATTAGGGTTTCCTTGGGAAACAAGCCTCAAGCCCTTTGGTTTGCTTTGATCAAATTGACAAATTGAGATACTTGGGAGGCATATATGATTATTGAGAGCTTTGTGGACCATTGTCATGCTTGCTTTCACCTTCACCTGGCCATATCAATGAGCATAGGGTCTCCTAGGAGCCTTGGATCACATGATTGCTCAAGCTACAAAACAAAAGATGTTAGTGACATATTTTTGTGCTTTTGCTTAGTAAACAAAATGAGAAAAGCAATAATATACAATTCAAGCATGCTTGTTGATCTCAAACCAACTCACACAAGTCCCACCCTAGGGTAAGGAGCCAAGATGCTATGATCCTTGAGGCAAGATGCAAAATGCAATGATATGATGCTATGAGGGATCTTAGGGTCAAAATTGGGGTCTTACAGGTGATGAAAGAGAACTTTCATTAATGATAATTTGGGGATGGGGAAAACAGCCAAAATCCAATATCAAAGAAAAACATAAAATTGACGATGCACTGAAAAGGAATCGTATTGGTCTTGAGATGTCATGAAGGGAAGATGAAGGAAAAACAAAAGAAAAGTCAACAAATCAATATAATTTTTGCGATGTTTTTGAATGTGATGAAATTTCTTCAACTTGTGATAAAAACAAAACTCATTGAATTTATTATATTGGTGAAACTAATTGGTTCATGGAAATTATTTGGTGTATACAAAACCATTTTGAAGAAATATGAACTAAAATGTATCCAATGTATGTCTTAGTAATAAAAGGGAAACAAAATATACCTTATAAACTAAAAAAAATGTTAATGAATAGAACAACATTTGTGCATAATTTTTATTGATTTGGAGAAGGCGTATGATAGAGTGTATAGAGAGATTTTGTGAAAAATATTAGACAATAAAGGAATTAAGGTTGCATATATTCGAGCTATTCGAGGTATGTATGAACGGGTATCGACTAACATTCAAACACAAGGTAAGGAGAATGATGATTTCCTCATTACAATATAATTGCATCAAGGTTCAATCATAAGCCCCTACCTTTTTACCTTAATATTGGATGTAATCATGAAATACATCCAAGAGCTAGCCCCGAGATGTATGCTATCTGAAGATGACATAGTCCTACTTGAATAGTTGAAGGAGGATTTAAATGAGAGGTTGGAGACGAGCTTCAGAAACACATGATTTTTACCTAAGCAGAAGTAAGACGGAGTATATGGAATGTAATTTCAACAAAAGAAGAAGTGTTTTTAACCTAGAGGTGAAAGTTGGAGACCATATCATTCATAAAATTACACAGTTTAAATATCTTGGGTATGTAATACAAAATGATGGAGAAATATAAGGGGATGTGAATCATCGAATTCAAGTTGGATAACTAAAACTGAGGGAGCTTTAGAGGTTCTATGTGACGCAAAGGTACCACTCAAGTTAAAGGTAAAATTTTATCGGACTACAGTAATACCTACGATGTTGTACGAGATGAAATGTTTGACGCTTAAGAATCAATACGAGAATAAAGTAAGTGTAACAGAAATGAGGATGTTGTGTTGGACATGTGGTAAGACTAGAAAAGATGTGATTAGAAATTAAAATATTAGAGAGAGTGTTGGGGTAGTACCTATAGTAGATAAGATGGTGGAAAAGAGTCTTAGGTGATTTGGGTAACTAGAGAGAAGACTTATAGATCCTGTGGTAAGGAGAGTAGATCAGATGGAGAGAAGTCAAGTAACTAGAGGAAGATGAATACCTATAAAAACCATAAAAGAAGTTATTAAGAAAGATCTTGAGATTAACAATTTGGATATAAGCATGGTTTTGGATAGAACATCATGGTGAGAAGTTGATCCATATTGCTAATCCCACTTAGTGGGACAATGCTTGGTTGTTGTTGTTGTAATAGAACAAATCAAAGAAGGAAATACACTATAAGCTAACTGAAGAAACATTTTATAAATATTTTGATGAAATAAAAACTAAAATGTATCCACCATTAAACCCTAAAGGATGAAACATTACATCAAACATATAGTGTGCAAACACATAAAGGATGAAACATTTATTAAAATCAACTTTGAGAAATGGCTGGGAAAGGAAAAAAAAAGACTTTGAGAAATGGTTGGGAAAGGAAAAAAAAGAATGAGAAGCATGATCAAATCTCTTTTAACGTGTGATAAAAAGACAAACCAACAAATGAATAAAAAAGAACAAAGTTAACAATAGAAAACATGAAAAAAAGGAAAAGTTTTTGTTAGAAGAAGTATAAAAGTGAGGACTCGGGGGAGAGCAAAGAAAAATAGACCTTTAAAGATGAAGGTGAGCGTGAAAATGATACCCCATACAACCTGTGATTGAAACAAAAATACATGCAAATGAGAAAAATAACATAATAGTGAAATATTTGAAGATAATTGTGAAAAAGTGATTGATTGCCAAATTTTGTAACAGAAGTAGTGGCGCTGCATCGATAGAACTGTTCAAATATGTTGAATGATGAAAATGTCTAAGAAAACAATAAGAATGCAAAATCACATTTCAAATAAAGGAGAAACTTTCTTTAATGGTAATATCCGACGAAGTTCTAACGAGATAACCGAAAAACTTATTGTTGTTAAACTGAAAATTTCAAGAAAAAAAAAGACAAACAAAGGGTATTTTTAGAAAAGGAATTGTCGTTCTCGTATCAGACCCTTTCTCATTCTAAAGTGGTAGTTTTTTTTAGAAATATTAATTAAAAGTTAATGGATAATAATATTATCATATGATAAAATAGTGTTAGGACTACATTTATCCGTAAAAAGAATATGTTGTGAAATATTAAAGAAGAATATTTTGATATTATAACGCGCACACACACACACACACATACACACACATATATTGATTTTAAGATGCCCACCCTTTAAAAGTATTATACTATATACTTATCTCTTTTAATCTCATATGATTTTTTGTTTTCCTTTATACAACATGTCTTTACTATTAGTTTGTATAATTTGTCACGTATTAAAAAAAAGTTATTATCAATACTACAAAAATTACGTTTCATCTCGAATGAGAGAATGATTTCACCACAATCTGGGGTCCATGGTAATGAAGGGTGTGATAGTAAATGTCCTACTTTTCCACCACAGACTAGTAGTTGTGGCAAAAACAGTACAACGCATAATATTTCACCACAGTTGTAAACTTCAACAGTAGTGAAAAGTAGAATGATTATGAGTTTGATATCCAACAACAATATTTTGGCATTTTCAAATGGCGCATCAATATATATTGATATATACATTTTGAGTTTATTATAACTTATGTGAAATGCATGTTTCCATGACCACTCACTAAATATATAACCCTTCAAATTTATTTAGAAAATAATAATATGAAAAATTAAGTTATATTTGAAAAACAACTTATACTATTCAATATTTTTTGAGTTTTCTACAACTCATTATTCATATCTCTCTCTTTAATAGTTATTTGGTTCAATGCTTTTAATTCTTCTATAAACACTTCCTTTTATACTAGTTCATTATACAAAGTATCAAATTTATTGTAAAATTCCAATTCATTGTCATCATCATCAACACCCACATCCTCATCACCATCATCATCATCATCATCATCATCATCATCATCATCATCATCATCATCTTTATCATGATAATCATCATTATTATGTTGAATCAAAATTTCTCAATAAATTTGATGCTTTGTGCAATGAATTAGTAGAGAAAAAAACTTTGATTGAAGAACTAGAAGTATCGAACTAAATTTTAACTGTTAAAGAGCGAGATATGGATAATGAGTTGCATAAAGCTTATTATTTTCTAATTCAATTTGAAAACTTATATATTTAGTGAGGGGTTGGTGAAACACACAATCCACATCCGGTATATTAAATTAAATTGTATCTTCTATCACTCTACTGTGTTTTATACATGTTTGGCTGAACGAAATGAAAGTTGCGAAAAGAATAATATTCTCAACAACAATATAGATCAATAAAAAAAACAATAACATAAAGCACTTATTTGTATCAACAAAAACAAAAAAACTCAACAAAAACAACAACATAACTCAACATAAATAACAACATAACTAACAAAAATCACAACAATAACACAAAGATATTACTTGTATAAACAAAAAAATAACATAACTAAACAAAAACAATAACATAACTAACAAAAACTACAATAATAACACAAACCTTTTACTTATCTCAACAAAAACAACAACATAAAAATCTTTAATCTTATCTTAACAACAACAATAATAACACTAAATATTTTATTAACTCAACAAAAACAATAAAATAACTCAACAAAAATAACAACATACAACCTATAGGGCTTAATGTCTCAACAACAATAAAAACAACAAATACTAAAGGACAAATAGTTTAAACAACAACAAAAAATAACTCATAACATGAAGGGTGGAAATATTTCATGTACTGGAAATGTGAAAAGGAAGTCAAAGAAATGAGTTTCGTTTTTCTGTCTTGCAAGTTTCGTGGAACCTTTCCTTAATCCATACGAGTTGGAGAAGATATGATGGAGTTTTGTGAAGAAATGGTGTGCTTAAGTTTATGGAGATTGGAATAAGGCGTGAGAGGTTAGGGTTTTTCTTATGGAGCTAGGGCGATGTTCTTATCAGAAGTGAAAAAAGATTCGCTTATATATGTAATTTGTTTCAATATAAAAAAGAAAGGTAACATTTTTCACCACTGTTGCCTCCCTCGTTAACTCACATTTAGCGTGTTACTGAGGGACATTTCACTACACTTATTACTTTAACCGTGTTGAAATTTTGTTTAATTTTAATTTTAAAATAAAAATTAAGGGAATACGTCCTTTTTGTAATGAAAAAAATTAGAATTATTGGTGATGAGATTCGAAGTGTGTCACTTATTCGCCTTCACCACAGTTGTTAGTTTGGACCAAGGGGAAAATTGATTTTAAATTTAAAAAAAAAACTCCTAATGAATATATATTACTTCAGTGGAATAAATGGCCGAGGTAAGAATCTGTTACGAAAAACAATAGTGTAGTGTTATATTTGTGAGCATCCTACACTAGGGAGACCTCGCCCAAGAGCGGTACCTCCTAGGAGAGACTTAAGGACTTGCTCTAGGCACTGATGACGTGTGTAAAGTCGTTAGCCAAGGGAGAGGTAGTCCAACATTACTTCCAAAAGGATATGTGGTCAATAACTTCCCCTGATCATGAGGGGAAGTTATCACCACTCAGGTTTATCCAAGCCCTAGGCCCAAAAGGCCTTTATAAATACACCTCCCTTAGAGGAGGACACAAACAAATCATAACTCATACTAATCACACCCCTCATAATCTTACCCTTAAGCATATTATTCATCCATACAACCTCTCACCTCACATGAGAATGACAACTAAAGTCACTGTAAAACACCATCATACAAGGCTTCTTATCTCCGTGGGCAAGTCTTAACCACCATACAACGTTATATACCTATAAAGCCTCTGATTCCCCTTGCCCTTACAGTAGGAACACACACACCGATACTTTTTTACTAGTATAATAGCTCCCAAGTAAAACTAACTTGGGCCACACCGTCTTTATCATCATCACACTGCCCGCCGTTACCCTTCACTCATACGCCTAGCCACTTTCAACCATGGTTAATAAGAGAGCTCCATCCCCTATGCCAGAAGGTACCAGCGGTGGCAGTGATTCAGACTTTCTGGAAGAGATACGTGATGTTATGGACTAGTTACAACATCATAACCAGACACTAGGGGATGACGTCCACAACACTAATAGGATTCCCATCCCTAAGAGGAGATAGAACTGTTGGACCCTTAGTCACTCCAATATAAGATATGAGGGGCGTATGTCTCGGAGGGCTTCAAATATCCCTCCTTGGCCAAGTTTGATGGGCGCAATAAATTATTACAAGCACACTGCCTCCAAAAATACAAAAATGGTCATCATAGAAGCGTATGACTCCCTGAAGTGCAAGCTTTTATCTGGAATTTTAAGGGATGTCACCCTTTGATGGTATATGGGTTTACCTCGTGCCTCCATCAACAACTATCAAGAACAAATAAAGAAGCTAGTAGACCAGCTCGCTACTAGCCACCACATGAAGATGTCCACCAGAAGCCTATTTAACATACACCAAGGTCCATCGGAGTCACTGAGGGACTATATCGTCGCTTTAATGAATCCACCATCAGGGTCTTCCCACCAAACTAAGAGATGTTTATAGGGGCATTTGAAAATGAACTTGAGGCACAACATTTTAATGAGTCCCTCTCCTAGAATCCAATGCTTTTGTTGGCATAAGTGGTCACTAGAGCAGAGTGCTACATAAAGGGCGAAGAGAGCAACGCTGAAAAAGAAGGTGCACGATGTCAAGGAGAAATTTCCTAATGTCGACTACTCACATCACTAGAGGAAGATAAATTATACCTCACCCATAAAAGATAAGATTGCGTTCAAAAGGGTTGGTAAGATGGAAGAGAACTTCACACCTATGAATACTCGTCATGAGCAGATATGGCGCAAGGTTCTCCACATGCATAACATCCCTACGCCACCTGCATCTAAGATGGATGTGATGAGTTATGAATTGGGAAGGAGGTGCAAATTCCATAGAGTTAAGGGACATCACACTTAAGATTGCTATCAACTCAAAAAGGAAATCGAGAGACTAATAAAGGAGGGACACCTCAAGAAATATGTGAAGGGCGACTCCTCTCATTCATCAGACAAGTCTAATTCGCGAGTGCAAGATGACACTAGAAGCCTTAGACCCAACAAAGCCAAAGTGGTGCCTCAGGGTGAAGCTAGTAAAGATGTATGCCACACGCTCAACACCATAACAAGAAGATTTGCAACACCTTGATTGTAAGATTATTATTTTATTTCATTCTTGGAGTGTTTATGTGTGTTATTTGTGCTATTTTGGTGTTTTAGGAGATTTAGGGGTATTTTAGTAATTCAATAATTACTTGGATTATAGAGTTGAAAGTGGAAAAATAAAATAATATTTAATAAAATTTATTTGAATTATTAGAGATAATTAGATATTTTTATTTATTTAGTAATAATTGGAGAAAATATAATTATTTAGGAATAATTCACATTTTGAGGATTTATATTAAATATTTATTTAGTTGAAATTTTAATTAAATAAAATAAAGTTCTATATTTTATTTAGAAAATATACTATTTGGAATAAAATATGAGCGTCAAATTTCTTTGTGGGGTGTGAGTGTGATGGTGTACGCCCAATTGGGATTTGGGATAAATTAGATTACTATATATTCTAAAGTTAGAGGCAGGATTAGGTTACGTGAAACAAAGTTAGAAAAGTTGGGAAGCGGAAGATCATGAGAATTGGGATTGCACAAGGCTTTGCGAATCGATCATAGGATAAGGAAAAAACTTCAATTTCGAGGTAGGGGAGGAACTAATTTACTGATGGATGATCAGAGGCAACCAAAATGGTGATGGTTCCTTACCCTTCCATTAACGCCATGAGTGCTTTCATATGTTTTTTTTATTTCTTGTATTTTTGTGAAATGCTTGGTCAAATGGGGTTTGGACAAAGCCCCATTGGCATCGATCGTAAAATATCTTTATTTTGCGTGTTATTGTGTTTGGGCAAAACCCTATGATGACCAAGAGGGATTTAAGATAAATCCCATATGGTCACTGTAATATCATTTGCTGTTGATTGACATATTTGCTGTGATATTAGTATATGCTTGGTTTGGTTGTATATATCTTTTGTGGATTATACCCTTTTAGACTTTTTGTGATGTCTATGAAATTTTAGCGACCTCATTTAATATATTTTCCCAATTTCTTGAAATTGTACGATCTGTAATTTTTCCCATTTTTTCCAAAAAGTCAGAAAACTCGTTGTCGCACCTCGAAAAAAATGGGGATACGACTTCAAAGCAAAGCGCGATCGCACGCTCGCAATGATGGACTGAACAGAGTCGCCACCGAACTTTATTTATTCCTAAAAAGGAAAGGGGAAATATCGATAAAACCCAAGACAAAAGAAAGGATAAGATATGGTCATCGCAACCAATATCAGGGTTCGGGAGTCGATTACGCAAGGGGAAGGTATTAGCACCCCTCACGTCCGTTGTACTCAACGGGAACCATTAGGTCAGTTGTGTGCATTAATGTTAGTTTGAAATGTTAGGCTTTTCAGTTATTAGGTGGGAAAGAAAAAGTAAAAGAGAGGAAAATGTTTTTTGGATTTTTGACGAAGGACTAAACCTAAGTTTTTTATTAATGGGCCTGACAAGATTTATAAATCCTGCTCCTACGTATCTCAAAAGAGAAATCAAGGCTTACGTAGTTCTGGGTAGAAAATGTTTGTTTGTTGGTCGATTTTAGCGAAAGTCATACTGTATTAATCGACGAAAACATTATTTTACCCAAAACAGATGAGGAGTGAACGCATACCACACATCGAACGGATTTATAAATCTACATTCGGAAAAACGTCATTTATCTCTACTCAACAATCGTGGCCGAAACATTGTTTTGTATCTCTTAAGACAATATATCTTTCATTTATGAAAAAGGCTTTTGATTAATCGCACGGCGGCGATAAAGAGTTTGATTGGTTGGATGTATTTTGAGTGATGGCGAGAACTTGGATGAGCGAGATATACATCTCGAATCCTAGCCTCAGGAGTGCATGGTATACACCATGTTCCATTTCCATCTTTATTGAAAGAGTTTAAGATAGGAATTAAGTATTTTGGAACTTTGATTGAGAAAGGGTTTGAAGAAACCGCATTGACAGTTTTAGAAGATGGCGAGAGTTAAGATTGGCGAGGCATACGTCTCGAATCTTAACCTCAGGAGTGCGTGGTATACACCACGTTCCATTTCCATATTTATTGAAAAGTGTTTAGATAGGGATTAGGTATTTTGAGTTTTGTTATGAAAATGACTTGACCTAGATCAAGTATTGATGGATGTTGGAGAAAAGATTTGAATGAGTGTTTGAGGGAAACAAAGTGGATAAATTTGGATGATGGCGAGAGCTAGGATTGGCGAGATATACATCTCGAATCCTAGTCTCAGGAGTGCGCGGTATACACCACGTTCCACTTCCATCTTTATTGAAAAAGCATTAAGGTATGAATTAGGTATTTTGAAGTTTGAAAGACGAGTACTTGTGACCTACAAGCTCTTACAGCTTGGGTCTAATACTCGGGACTACGTCTGGACATTCCACCCAGGCAGTCTGTTTCTTTCCAATATTGCTAAGAAAATGATTCGAATATTTATGAATGTTTTGGAGGGAAGACGAATATTTATGGCTTGCAAGCTCTTACAGCTTGAGCCTAATATTCGGGATTACAACTGGATATTCCCTCCAGGTAATCTTTTTCTTCCAACTTTATTAAGAAGATGGTTTGAGATATTTACAGGTATTTTGAAGAGAAGACGAATATTTATGGCTTGCAAGCTCTTACAGCTTGAGCCTAATATTCGGGATTACGACTGCACATTCCATCCAGGTAACCTTTTTCTTCCAACTTTCTTAAGAAAATGATTTTGAATATTGGAGGGTTAAAGAGAAGACGAATATTTATGGCTTGCAAGCTCTTACAGCTTGAGCCTAATATTCGGGATTACGACTGGACATTCCATCCAGGTAATCTTTTTCTTCACGCTTTATTTAGAAGGTGATTTAAGGTATTTACGGATATTTCGGTGAGAAGACGAATATTTATGACTTACAAGCTCTTACAGCTTGAGCCTAATATTCGGGATTACGACTGGACATTCCATCCAGGTAACCTTTTTCTTCACGCTTTATTAAGAAAAATGATTTGAATATTAACTTGGTTTAGGAGAGGTCAATTGGTACCTGATCAAAGTTTAATTCAAATAAATTGAGACAAGATTTAAATTGAAATTGGAATGGTTTAAAATGAATTGCATTTAGACATGATTTAAATTGAAATTGAAGTGGTTTTAAAATGATTTGAATTTTTAAAATAAATTAAAATTGAAAGAAGAACTAAATTTTATGATAAGTGGTTTTAAAATGAATTGAATTTTAAAAGAAATTAAAATTGAAAAAATAATAATTTAACTTGTGATAAGTATTTTTTTTTAAACTGAATTGAATTAAATAATAAAAAAAATAGTTTAATTTGAGATAAGTATTTTCTAAAATGAATTGAATTAAATAATAAAAAAAATAGTTTAATTTGAGATAAGTATTTTCTAAAATGAATTGAATTTTAAAATAAAATAAAAATAATTTAATTTATGATCAAAATGAAATCCAGTTCATAGTTCTTTCTACCACCACATTAATCAATCCAAGTTCTCCTTAAACCGTTATTAACTCGACATCGAGAAACAAGAATGACCTGTAAAAAAAAGAACTTGAAACAGGAGGTCGACATTTATCTACCGTTTATGAATAACATGATAACTTAAACAAAACAAATAAGCACGAATCTGTCTCAATCTCAATGGTTTCCAAGCAAACATCATAACCTTTCACGATAACCACACATCAATATTTACACAACATGCTACTTTCAATCTAATTCTCATAGTCATTAGCTATCACACACGCACAACACAAACACTAAAGCTACATTACAAATTAACGGTATCAAAACCGAATCAACTTACTAAACCAGAACCTTCGGCAAGGAACTGGTTTGCAGAACTGATGAACCTGCAACAACAACTCTACAGAACCCTGCTAAAAAAAAAACTATGAAAGACCATTTACAAACACCCAAAAATAAATGACAATAACCACTGTTTTTGAACCAAAAATGGATTGGATGGAATATTAAGTTCAGAATGTAGAGGGTACCGTTGTTTACATCCGAGCAGAAGGTTAGGTTGTTGTCGACGGTAGTTCGAAATCCACGCATGAGCGTCGGTGTTGCTGATTTTGTGGTTCAAAGTGGCTACACGGTTATGGTTAGTGGTGAGTTTTGACGGTTTTCACGATGACTATAACATATACAGCGTGCTACACTAAGTACGGCACAATTTTGAGGAATGGCGAAGATCTCTGGTCTCTTTCCAGCCACACGTGAAACTCTTCTTCAGAGACCTCCTTGACACGATCCAAACGCCGGCATCGATACCGATCTCAAACTGCAAAAACCCTGCATAACTAACATTTCGAAGAACAGCCAAACTTGAAACAATATCAGCAGAAAGAGCATATATAGGACCATAAGCAAAAAAAAGTATGAGTAAATATGAGTATGAGATCGCTTGTACTCCTCTTGAATATCTAAAAGAATGAAATCCCTATTCTGCCACTTCATTTCTAAGTGCAGACATCTTTGAGTTATCACTTGTTCCGCCAATAACAAAACCTAAAAGCCAATCCCATAGATTCTTCCAAACGTTGAAGGCCATGTTGATCGGACGGGAACCACATCTCTCTGAGCGACTCTCTCCGACGACCGGATCCGAATCCGGTCTGAATCCCCACAAACCCCCTAACCTTATGCCGATTGGGAAGGTCACGAGTTCCGGCGGCGGTGGAGTGTTCCCAAACGACTTTTACCGATCTTGGATTGGAGTTTAGACAGCGGTTTCCCTGAAATGGCCGGAAAAAGAGAAAAGTGGCGAGGCTTAGGAGAAGGCGGAGAGAACGAGAAAAGGTTGAAGGTGGATTTTTTGTGAGAGAGATGTGGTGGTTGGAGGGAGAAGAGGGTGTCGACGAAGAGGATGAAGTTTTAGAGAGTGAGGGTTTCGTGGAGTGAAGGTTCGTAAGGTGAGGGACGGTATGTGGAAGAGGAAGCTGGAGAGTGAAGATTTCGTGGAGTGAAGGAGGTGGGTGGAGGCGGATTGAAGGTGAGTGGCGGCTAGGGTTTTTTCTTTGAGTGAAGAAGTTGGAGAGAGTGGCGGCTAGGTCTTTCCCCATGAAGAAGAGGAACGGTTGTTTCTCATATTTATTTATTTTTATTCTTTTGTCCTTTTGTTTTCAGAGAGAGGGATCTCTTAATGAGATCCTCAAGAGAGACGTTGAGAGTCCCTCTTTTGGAAGGAGAGATTTTTATTTTTTTATTTTTGTCCTCCTTTGAAAAGTGAGAGAGAGGAGAGAGATATCCTTCTATTCCTTTTTTTATTTTTAACTTATTCCTATATTTTTTGATTGGTTGAAATAAAAATTACATGGATTGCAAGCATGAACCATTGATCAATTGAATCTAATGGTCAATATGAAAGCAAAGAAACACAACTAATTTAAATAATAAAAATACCCCTTCTAGATGCTCTAATTTAAAAACAAATTAAATTAATCAAAGGAAATAAAGAAAAAATCATACCTTTAAAAATAACCATAATAAAATAAAAAAAGACATGAACAATCCTATTTAACTTTTCTGAATCTTTTAACAAAAGGATAAAAAATGGGTTTTAAAATAAATAAAAATTTGGACGCAAAGAATGCTCGAAAAATTAAAATGAATGCACCAAAATAATCAGTGTGAAATAAATTTATTGGAAAAATACAGCATTTCTTTTAATTTTGAAATGAATTTTGACCGATTAAATAGGCTTAAGCTGATCAAAAAGGTGGCCAAGAAAATTAGCTGAAAAATAAATCGAGCATACTGGATTAAACTACGCGAAACGTAGATTAACAAAATTGATGTCTAGAAGCTTGATTTTAAAATTTTTCATTCACTGATTTGACGCACATCCGTTGATTAATTCAATCGGTTTGTCTGTAATTTCCAAAAAAAAAAATTATTTCGACTGATATTTTAGGCACTATGCGGTATGGAATGCATGGTATGATATGTAGACATGTAATAGCTATGATTAATGTGTTGAATCAGCGATTCAGGGTCAAAATTGGGGTATGACACTCGTTTTTTGAAAAATTAAAACTTTTTCAAAAAAAACAAAAAACAAATTTATGGGAAAGGCCTGCGCCGCGGGAAGAAGAGCGATCGCATATCGGTTGAGCGACCCTGTGGTGATCGAAGATTGTAGGGGACAACATGGCAGAGCCGCGGTGGCTGGCGATCGCACGAATGCAGAAAATTCGGGCCACACCGTGATGGCGGTGGTCAGTGCTGCACCACAGGTCAGGGGAAGCGGAGGACGCGATCCGCCCTGGAGGGTATCGTATCGCGGGTAGGAGGAGGCGAAAGTGCTTTGTTGGTGGGCCAGAAGCGGCCTACATTCGGTCACGAGGCAGATTTTTCGGGCCCGATGCGAGTCCAGGAGGTTTGTGGCATTTTTGAGAGTTTTCGAGTTCGGGGAAAAGAAGAATGTGTTGTATGGTGTTTTCGATGCAAAGTTGAGAAAATTTTCACATTGTTTGACGGGTAAGAAAATGCGAGTTTCCTTTATGTCATCCGAACCAAAGAGAAAATCAGAAGTGTTGGATTTAGTACATTCCGATGTGTGTGGTCCGATGAATATACTATCACTTGGTGGTGCATATTACTTTGTGACTTTTATTGATGATTATTCTTTGAAAACATTGGTTTATACCTTAAAGACAAAAGATCAAGTGTTAGATGCCTTTAAGTCATTTCAAGCATCAGCTGAAAGAGAAATGGGGAAAATCTCAAGTGTATCTGAACCGATAACGAGGGAGAGTATGTTGAACCTTTAGGCAAGTATTGTATTCCGATGTTGTTCACCGATAACGAGGGAGAGTACATTCCATGTTGAACCTTCAGATACCTTTAGGCAGTAGGATCAAGGTATACATCATCAAAATTCTCCTCCAAAGACACCAAAATTGAATCGATTTCGAAAGAATGAATAAAACTTTGGTGGAAAGAGTGAGATGTTTACTTTCTCAATCAAAGTTGTCGAAATACTTTTAAAGAAAAGGATTGAAGACAACTATACATCTTTTAAACCTCACTCCATGTGTTCTATTGAAGTTTGATGTTCCAAATCATATTTGGACTTGTAAAGATGTTTCCTACGATCATCTTCGGGTGTTTGGGTGCAAGGCTTATGTGAATATTATGAAGGATGAGAGATAGATATTGGAGAAGTCAAAGAAATATGTATTTGTTAGGTATGGACTTGATGAGTTTAGGTGTCAATTATTTGATCCGGTTCAACGAAATCTTATTCGTAGTTGTGATGTCTCATTCATAGAGGATTATACCATTGACGACATCGATAAAGTTAAGAATAAAGATCCAACTTTTGAAGACGAAGAAATGGTTGATACGGACTTAACTACTATTGGTCCTTCCCCTATCACTTTTGAAGATGTTCCAATTAAAAATCAAGGTATGGATTTGAATGTTGATAATGTTTTAAATCCTAACGGTATTGTTGGGTGCTACGGAAGACGTTGTTGAAAATGAGGTTGATTAAGAGGATAAAAGTGTTAAGTAACCAGTTGCTTCTAATGAGTTAAGGCAGTCTACTCATGATAAAAGGCCTTTTGTTTGATACCCCTCGATCAAGTATGCTTTTCTTACCAATGGTGGAGAACCCAAAAGATTTAAAGAAGTTTTGGAGGATGAAAACAAAAAGGAGTGGATGGATGCCATGGAGGATGAAATGCAATCACTCCATGAGAATAATAACTTTGAGTTAGTGAAGTTGCCAAAGGGTAAGAGAGAATTGAAGAATAAATGGATTTATCTGATTAAACAAGATGAGTGTACTTCTCAAAGAAGATACAAGGCTCACTTGGTGGTAAAAAAATTTAACAAACAAGAAGGTGTTGACTTGGGAGAGATTTTTGCTCTAATTTCAAAGATGCAATCTATTCGAGTGGTTCTTGGGCTAGCCGCTAGTCTTGATTTGGAAGTAGGGAAAATGGACATGAAGATGGATTTCCTTCACGGTGATCTACATGAAGAAATTTACGTGGAGCAACCGGATGGATTTTGAAATAAGGACAAATAAGACTATGTTGTCGAATTGGTAATGAGTCTTTATGGTTTGAAACAATAAACTCATCTATGGTATCAAAAGTTCAACTCGGTGATGATTGAACATGGGTAAAAGATGACCAAGGGCGACCATTGTGTGTTTTTCTAGAATGTCTCTGAAGGTGATTTCATTATTCTCTTGATTTATGTGGATGATATGCTAATTGTTGCAAATGATATTTCAATAATTAAAGAGTTGAAGAATACTTTAAGTGAATCTTTTTCTATGAAGGATTTAGGAGAGGCTCGGAAAATTCTTAGTATTGGAATTGTTCGAGATCGAAATGAGAAGGAGTTGTACTTGTCACAATAAATGTATGTGGAGAAATTCCTTCGGAATTTTAGTATGGATAATGCTAAAGAGGTTAGTGTTCCATTTGCTTCTCATTTCAAGCTTAGTTATAAACTATGTCTATCTACGAATGAAGAAAAGTTGAGTATGAAGAACATTATGTACTCGTTGGCTGTTGGTAATTTGATGTATGATATATGTAAGGGCAAACTGTCATACAACATACGATCATAGGTTTCGATGATGACAAATGACCACCATGGATGAATCGGCATTGTCGATTCCACCTCTACAAAACAAATGCAACATATCACCTATCATATCCTTTTCTATGCTCATCTAAACGGTTATATTTCATACAACATATGTGGATAAAATGTGGTCATGACAAAATGGATGAAAACCACATAAATATGAATTTTTGCAGATTTGCAGGGTTTGAGTCAACCACAGGGTCGGCGCATAACACAATGCATTTCCCACGGGTCAGCGCATAACATAGCGCATTTCCCACGGGTCAGCGCATAAAAGGCTTGAGTCGACCGCAGGGGTCAGCGCATGAACCACGGGTCAGCGCACGCCGACTTATGGTCGACGCATACTGTTGTGTTTTTTAGTCTGTCCCAAACTGCAGGCCGTGAGTCGACGCATAGACCTACTATGGTCGACCGTTCGTGCGCAAATTCAGTTTTTTAAGTATTTCCCACTCTGTTTGAAAAGCTGTTAAGTGGGTTGGTTGGTTTGTTACTATAAATAGAAGTTTAGTTATTTGTATCAACTAACATTTTGATAATTTGATTCAAGTGTTCAAAGAACAAGAAAAAGTGAAATAGGTGTCCAAGATTCTTCATCTTCATCTTCAATATCTCACAACACATCAATTACACACAACCATTTTTGAAGTGCTTTGTGATTGGTTAAAGGTGATAACGTTCGAAGCCGTGATTGGGGAATCCGGTTCGGGTTGAAGCTTGCGACAGGTTTTTTCTTGAATAAAACCTTTAGGGTTTTGTCCTCCAAGACTGGTTTGATTTTGGGGGTTTTTTGGACGAATTCTTCATCAATTTTCAGCTGAGCGAAGGTGATTGAGAAGAGGAAGTCTTCATCAATCTAGTAGCGGATTCAGTGATATTGAAGGGAAGATTTCAGGTTCGATTTGTTGTAGTTGAGATCAGCCGGGCCGAGGGTTTGAAGAACTGAAGGTTATTCAACAAAGGGGCTGGAATCGGAGGTCTATCAACAATAATCGAAGGACTTGATTCACCTTGAATCAAGGAACAAGGAGTGGAAGCAACATTCAACGTCTTGAGAGTTCTGTTGTATATTTGTTTTGCAATCCTTGTATAAACGGTTAAACTCAACAGGTGATATCTATTAAAGCAATCTCAATTCTAGTTTTAGAATTGAGGGAAGACGTACCCCGAAGCGAGGACGACGGGGGAACTGCCTCATCAAATCTTTGTCTTCTCTATTTTTCAGCATATTTGGGTTTAGCTTAAAAATAAGTGATTTTTGTATAAGCACTTTTATCAAACCTTGATATTAATTGAGTAAGAAGTTAAAACTCTGTTTTTGAATCCAAAGTACAATAAGAAATTGTACTAGACTAATTGGAATCACTTACTCAACATAAATATCACTTGGAGTATTTTCGCACACCAAGTGTTTGATAATTTGCCTAAACCAAAATTATCTTAGTTGTGTATCTAGTTTGGTTTGCTCTTTGAATCATTGGAACTAGGAATCCTAGTAAGTGAAACAAATCATTGATAGTGTGACTAGTGTAGTGATTCATATTCTACATTATCTCTAATCCATAGGCTTGACGCATATCCGGTTTTCCAATAACAGTTCGTTTTAGACTATATTTTCCTCGGCCGCTTCCGCACTTAAAATAAATTTTCTAAACCAATTTTTAATTGGTAGCGCCGACTCAATTTTTAATTGGGATCTATTCAACCCCCCCCCCCCCCCTTCTAGATCCGTGCCATAGTCTAACAACTGGTATCAGGAGCTCCGGTTTACTCCGTGCTTCAAAATATAACTTTGATAGAAAATGGCTAACGAACCTAAAGGGGCTTATAATAGAGCTCCTGTTTTCAATGGTGAAAATTATAGTTATTGGAAAGAATGTATGCGGGTGCACATAAATTCCATAGATAGAAAATATGGAACGTTATTCTCAATGGTCCAATTGAAATAACCATGACCAATGAGAATGATGAATTAGTGCCAAAGCCCGAAGCACAATGGACCGATAATGATGAAAAGAAATACAATTATGATTGGAAAGCCAAAAATATCCTAATCTCCTCATTAGGTGTAGATGAATACTATCGTGTATCCCATTGTCCTACTGCTAAGGCCATGTGGGATTCACTACAAATTTCCCATGAGGGGACGAACGATGTTAAGTTGGCAAGAATCAACACACTAACACAAGAGTTTCATCTCTTTTTCATAGAGCAAGGGGAAACCATTACTGACATGCAAAAGAGATTTACTCATCTTATCAATCGATTACATTCATTAGGTAGGCCGGTTTCCAATGATATTGCTACTAATAAGATCTTGAGATGTCTCAACAGGGAATGGCAGCCGAAAGTGACCGCCATCAAAGAAGCAAATGATCTCACCGTATTAGACTTGACAACATTATTTGGCAAACTACAAGAGCACGAACAAGTACTCTTGAGCCTAGAACAACACGAAAAGAAAGAAAAGAAGGACAAAACAAAGGTGAGTGAAAAGAAATCAATAGCTCTTAAGACTTCCTCCTCGAATTCTCAAGCAAAAGAGCAAAGTGATTATTCCTCGAGCGACGAAGAAGAAGAGGACAAGAGCGAAGATATGGGGTTGTTTGTTAAACGTTACAATCGTTTTACGTGAGAAAGAACGGCATCGAACATTCCGAGAAGAACTTGGTAAACTTCCGGAAACAATCAAGGTACTCTAAAGATGATGACTCAAAAGGCAAAAAGACTAGAGGGTCGTGCTACACTTGTGGGAAGCCCGGTCATTACAAACCGGACTGTCCGATGAACAAGAAGACAAAGGAAAAGGAATCATACAAATCACACAAGAAATCATCAAAGCCAAGGAGAGCATACATAGCTTGGGAAAGCGATAGCGACTCTTCCGATGATGAAAGTTCTAGTGATGAAGATGAAGCTGCAAACCTATGCCTCTCTGCTCATCAAAAGAACAAAAAGAAACAGGTACGACATGCTAAATATGAAAAATCCTCTAGTATGTCTCATCATGAACTACAAGCTGCATTTGATACTTTACACTGCGAAGCTAAAGAGGCCTTTAAAAGGCTTGCCTCAAATAAACAAATTTTTACCCATTTGGAACAAAAAAATCGAGAATCCGAAAGGAAACTTGAGGCACTCAAAGCTTCTATAGTAGAAAGCACAAAAGCAGGTTGTGAGGACCTTAGAAATAGGATAATAAACTTTGGGTGTGATACTTGTTATATTTGGCAAGGTGAAGTAAGAAACCTAAAGGCCAAACTTGACAAGGCTCTTGAGCCCAAGATTACCTTTGCAATCGATAAATCAAACTTTCGAAAAAGTATGGTTAATCCATATCAAAAATATAAATATGTTATAAAAGATGAAGATAGCAAAGGCAATCAAAATGTAAATTTCTCTTGTCTGTATTGTTGCAAGAAAGGCCACTCCATTGCTAAATGCAGATTTAGGAGATTATTAGTTCCTAAAGGCATTTATCAATGGCTGCCCAAATGCAACCATTTTGTTACTTACCATTCAGGACCCAATAAGCCATTGGGTACCTTCTCGTGTTAATTACATTTCCATAGGTACAATGCCTCGAGACCACCGAGAGAAGATGGGTTCTCGACAGTGGATGCTCAAGGCACATGTCAGGAGACATATCACTCTTCATTGACTTCGTGGCTAAGAAGAAAGGATATGTAACCTATGGTGACAACAATCGTGGAGCAATACTAGGTAAAGGTAGTGTAGGTAACCCTTCTTCCACTACTATCTCTGATGTATTGCTTGTCGAAGGTCTTAAACACAATCTACTTAGCATCAGTCAATTATGTGACAAAGGATACAATGTATCATTTTCAAAAGATTGTTGCAAAATTGTACATAATGATGATAAGAAGAGTATGTTTAATAGCCTGCGAGTGAATAATGTCTATATGTTAGACTTGAACGAAGTATCGTTAACAAGTGACAAATGCCTTGTAACAATGAGTGAAGATTCATGGTTATGGCATAGGCGTTTAGCACATGTTAACTTTGACTTACTAAACAAAGTAGTCTCAAAAGATCTAGTCCTAGGTCTCCCTAAAATAAAGTTCACCAAGGATCACCTTTGTGATGCCTGTCAAAAAGGGAAGCAAACGAGGATCTCATTTAAAATCCAAAAATATCGTTTCAACAACGAGACCTCTCGAACTTCTTCATATGGACTTATTTGGGCCGTCTAGGATTAAAAGTCTAGGAGGAAATTATTACGGTTTCGTAATAGTGGACAGTTTTTCTAGATTTTGTTGGACTATCCTTTTAGTAAGCAAGAGCGATACGTTCGCCGCCTTTGAAAGATTTGCTAAGCTTTCCCAAAATAAATTAAATACAAACATTGTTTCAATTAGAAGCGACCATGGGGGTGAGTTCGAAAACCATTTATTTGAAGAATATTGTGGTAACCATGGTATCGATCATAACTTCTCCGCTCCACGTACTCCTCAACAAAATGGGGTTGTGGAGCGTAAAAATCGAATTTTGGAAGAATTGGGAAGAACAATGATTAACGAAAGTGGTTTACCGAAATATTTTTGGGCCGACGCCATTAGTACGGCGTGTTATGTTTTGAATAGGGTGCTCATTCGCCCCATTCTAAATAAAACACCGTATGAGCTTTTAAAAGGGCGAAAGCCAAATGTTTCTCACTTACATGTTTTCGGTTGCAAATGTTTTGTATTAAATAATGGAAAGGAAAACTTGGGCAAATTCGATTCCAAGGACGACGAAGGTATCTTCCTCGGATACTCTCAATCGAGTAAAGCATATAGAATATATAATAAACAATTACTTGCTGTGGAAGAGTCTGTACATGTCACTTTTGACGAATCCTATCTGAGAAACGTCGGAAAGGGTAATGTTGTTCATGGTGCAGGTACATCTACGGAAGACATACTCAAGGGTGGCGAGCCAGGGATTGGTCAACCCGACAAAGTCAAAGTTGAGGAGGATAAAGATGTACACCATGAGGAAACCGAGGTAGCTCATCCGCCTTCAAACGATGATCTCCCTCAAGCTTGGAAGTCTCCCAAAGACCATCCAATTGACAACATTCTCAGAGATATCTCAAAGGGTGTTACAACTCGATCGAAGCTAAGTAATTTCTGTTATCACTTCACTTTCGTTTCACAAATGGAACCTAAAAACCCTAAAGAAGCCCTACTCGATGAACACTGGTTTTTGTCAATGCATGAGGAACTAAATCAGTTCACTAGAAATGAGGTTTGGGACCTTGTCCCTCCTCCGCGAGATCATCGAGTAATCGGAACCCGATGGGTGTTTAGGAACAAGTTGGACGAAAACGGGGTAATAACCCGTAACAAGGCGCGTTTAGTCGCGCAATGGTATAACCAAGAGGAAGGCATCGACTATGAGGAAACTTATGCGCCGGTTTCCCGACTCGAGGCTATACGCCTTCTCCTTGCCTTCGCTTGTGCAAAAGACTTTAAACTATTCCAAATGGATGTTAAGAGTGCGTTCCTTAACGGTTACATAAATGAAGAGGTCTACGTCGCACAACCTCCGGGTTTTGAATCTCATGAGTATCCCGATCATCTTTACAAACTAAAAAGGGCTTTATATGGTCTCAAACAAGCTCCTAGAGCTTGGTATGAGCGACTAAGTAAATTTTTACTTGATCAAGGTTACTCAAGAGGAAAGGTTGACACAACTCTCTTCATTAAACGTCAAGGAAAGCACTTGATATTAGTATAAATTTATGTTGACGATATTATATTTGGGTCTACTAACATGAATCTCGTGAGAGAGTTTTCAGATCTTATGCGGGGTGAATTCAAGATGAGTATGATGGGGGAGCTCACGTACTTTCTCGGTTTGCAAATTAAACAACTCAAAGAAGGAACATTCGTGAGTCAAACAAAGTACTGTTTGGACCTTATCAAGAGATTTGACATGGCAAAAGCCAAGGCCATTGACACCCTCATGCCAACATGTACAAACTTGAATAAAGATGAAAACGGTAAGGACGTAGAGGTAAAAAGGTATAGAGGTATGATTGAATCACTTGTCTATGTTACTGCTTCTCGTCTCGACATTATGTTAGCGTGTGTATGTGCGCAAGATGTCAATCATGTCCCAAGGAATCCCATCTAAAAGCTGTCAAACGAATACTTCGATACCTATCCGGTACTCCGAAGTATGGACTATGGTATTCCAAAGGTAATGATTGCTCATTGGTAGGTTTCTCCGATTCCGATTTTGTCGGTTGCAAATCGGATAGGAAAAGCACTAGTGGCACTTGTCACTTATTTTCAAATTCCTTGGTCAGTTGGCATAGCAAGAAACAAGTTTCAGTTGCTTTGCCAACCGCCGAAGCGGAATACATTGCCGCCGGTAGTTGTTGTGCTCAAATCCTATGGGTTAAGCAACAATTATTGGATTTTAATCTTAAACTCGAACGTATTCCCATTTTCTGTGACAATACAAGTGCCATTAATCTTACCAAAAATCCTGTGTTGCATTCTCGTACCAAACATATCGAAATTCGACACCACTTTCTTCGGGATCATGTAGAGAAAGGTGATGTTGTATTTGAACATGTTAATACTGAAAATCAACTAGCGGACATTTTCACAAAGCCGCTAGCTACTGAGCCTTTCTTTCATATTCGCCGAGAACTTGGTATTCTCGACATTTCTGAACGGGCGTTATAAATTGCTTGCTTTATCTTATTTCATTTTAAACTATAATCTTGTACTTCTAACAAGTTAATGTTGTTGCAAGCACAAGTATATTGTTCATCAAGTTATTCCGGCATCAAGGTGATATTGTTCCTTTACCCTTCTCTCTCTCTCAACCTTCATGGCTAAATAGGTGTCTTACATGATAATATTTTATATATATATGACTTGTCTCTTATACCATATCTGTTTGGATGTTTAAATGTTGTGTGGCATTCTATTTATGCATCAAACATGTGAGCATATGTGCATAACAGTGAAAATTGCAAAATTTGCCTGTATGAGTCGACCATAACAGGGCAATGGTCGACGCACACTTCACAAATTTTCTTTTTTTTAAATTCAAACAGTATGCGTCGACGCATGCAGAGGGTATGGTCGACGCATCGCACGAAAACTCAGTTTTTCTCTGCAGAAAACGTTCAAACTTCCCATGCATTTACATTTCAAATTCTCATTAAGTGTGCATTCAACCCACTACATTGTGAGTTGCATCTACCTAGTGCCTATTGTCTCTTGGCCTCTCCTCTTCCCAAAACCCTAAATCCTCATCTATAAAAAGGGCAAACCTCCTTCTTGCAAATCATTCTCAAAAACCTTCACCAAGCTTCACTCTCTACCCTCACAAAAAGCTTCAAAATCATTACCAATGGCTTCCTCATCCCGCAGACCTACCGGTAAGAGATCACGGGAATCATCCTCTACCTCTTTACCCATTACCGCTGTATCATTAGTTCCACCGGCTCTTGTCGACTCCTTCAACAAAGATATTGGTAAAAGAGGAGTTGTGAGGCAACATGCCTTCTACAAACTCACAGCAGAACGCATGCATCTCATAGAAATCATGTCTCTGCTACAGTATCACGGCATTGTTAAATTCCTGGAATGCAATGCCAAATATAGCGAAGACCTGGTCCGTGTGTTCTACACTTGCCTTCATGACAAATTTCGTGGGCAAAAGTTTCACTCCAGGATTGGCACAAGAAAGGTATCGTTTAAGTCTAATGTTTGGAATAAATATTTTGGTATGACATTGGCTGCTAATGAAAATCCTCTTGCTGAGGTAACTGATTCTCACACAATAGAAGGATATGAGTTTAAGAGCGCTTTGAACGCTATGCTGAAACGACCCTACCCAGACCACATTGTGAACAGTGATGCGTTCCCACGAACTGTCACTGCCGGTAAAATGAAAACAGGTGAGCGCATTCTCCAGTGGATTGTGTCACGCATCCTGTGACCTAAGAAGGGTGGCCTTTCCCGAGTTGAACAGGCTGAGGTTCATCTCATATACATTCTGAAAAATCAGCGCAAAATCAACTGGCCCTACTACATTGCTAGTAGGATGTTCAGTTTACGAGACTTCGGACGAGGAACGGCTCTTGCCTATGGATATTTTATTCAAGAGGTTCTTACTGCAGCCGACGTTGATTATCCGTCCTTTCCGTATACCTCTATTTCCTCAGATAAAGAATTCAGCCCAAAAACTTTGTCTATGATGGGATATTTTTGGTGTGATGAGTGGAGAATATACAAATTTGTTCGCAGAGGGTATATTCCTATGACTGTTGAAGAAGATGATGAAAGTGATGAAAGTAAAGAAGAAGACCAAGAGGAAAACGAAGAAGAAGAAGCAGGACAAGCATTTGAGCAGCATGATAGTCCTCCACAAGCAGACACACACGACTACACAAACACCGCTTGGGTTCAGAATACCCATTCGACTGAAGAAGATGCCCCCAACCGTGGTGGCTGGGGTGAATGGCAACATATGGGCTGGTCAACACAACGACAATTCTATCAGCCTTATCAATATGGTGCTGAAGAATCTCAACCGTCTCCTCCGCAGCAAGACAATTCTTCTGAACTCTTAGATATGATGCGAGATATGCAGCTGGCTTAACAATCATTCATACAAACTCAGGATGAGCGCTATGCTCAAATATGCAGCCAGCTTCAAGCACAAAATGAGAGGCTCGATAACCTCTCTACCAGCATGAATGAACGGTATGCAGCATTCACCGAAACATTTGAACGACAGGAGCGGTCCGTCGATGTGGGCCTAAAGTATCTAGGTGGTGTTGCTGACCAAATATCGTCTCTGGAAGACCCCTACAGAAACCCGGATATCTGTTACCATCGAGGACGAGACCATTAGGGCATAGAACTGCATATGCATCTGTATTTTTGTTGTTTGACTAAACTTATTATCTGTTTTGCTTGTTTGTTAATCTAGTTTAATGTTATTTCCTTTTCTATCTGTTCAGTAATAATATTTGGTGTGATATTGTTATATGATTCGCTATCTCCTGTTGAATATCATGTTATGTTGAATAATCGCTCTTTTTCTCTTTTTGATGTTGTCAAAGGGGGAGAAGAGCATTTACCAAAGCCAAGCCAAGATATTCACAACAATTAACAGTTTGTTTTGCAGTCAGCCTTAGATTACAAAAGAAAGGGGGAGTGTTGTGTAAATATTGCATGTTGTTTCTCTTTGGTTTCACACAGGTTGTCATCATCGAAAAGGGGGAGTATGTAAGGGCAAACTGTCATACAACATACGATCATAGGTTTCGATGATGACAAATGACCACCATGGATGAATCGGCATTGTCGATTCCACCTCTACAAAACAAATGCAACATATCACCTATCATATCCTTTTCTATGCTCATCTAAACTGTTATATTTCATACAACATATGTGGATAAAATATGGTCATGACAAAATGCATGAAAACCACATAAATATGAATTTTTGCAGATTTGCAGGGTTTGAGTCGACCATAGGGTCGGCGCATAACACAGTGCATTTCCCACGGGTCAGCGCATAAGATAGCGCATTTCCCATGGGTCAGCGCACAAAAGGCTTGAGTCGACCGCAAGGGTCAGCGCATGAACCACGGGTCAGCGCACGCCGACCTATGGTCGACGCATACTGTTGTGTTTTTCAGTCTGTCCAAAACTGCAGGTCATGAGTCGACGCATAGACCTGCTATGGCCGACCGTTCGTGCGCAAATTCAGTTTTTAAGTATTTCCCACTCTGTTTGAAAAGTTGTTAAGTGGGTTGGTTGGTTTGTTACTATAAATAGAAGTTTAGTTATTTGTATCAACTAACATTTTGATAATTTGATTCAAGTGTTCAAAGAAAAAGAAAAAGTGAAATAGGTGTCCAAGATTCTTCATCTTCATCTTCAATATCTCACAACACATCAATTACACACAACCATTTTTGAAGTGCTTTGTGATTGGTTAAAGGTGATAACGTTCGAAGCCGTGATTGGGGAATCCGGTTCGGGTTGAAGCTTGCGACAGGGTTTTTCTTGAATAAACCTTTAGGGTTTTGTCCTCCAAGACTGGTTTGACTTTGGGGGTTTTTTGGACGAATTCTTCATCAATTTTCAGCTGAGCGAAGGTGATTGAGAAGAGGAAGTCTTCATCAATCTAGTAGCGGATTCAGTGATATTGAAGGGAAGAGTTCGGGTTCGATTTGTTGTAGTTGAGATCAGTCGGGCCGAGGGTTTGAAGAACTGAAGGTTATTCAACAAAGGGGCTGGAATCGGAGGTCTATCAACAACAATCGAAGGACTTGATTCACCTTGAATCAAGGAACAAGGAGTGGAAGCAACATTCAACGTCTTGAGAGTTCTGTTGTATATTTGCTTTGCAATCCTTGTATAAACGGTTAAACTCAACAGGTGATATCTATTAAAGTAATCTCAATTCTAGTTTTAGAATTGAGGGAAGACGTACCCCGAAGCGAGGACGACGGGGGAACTGCCTCATCAAATCTTTGTCTTCTCTATTTTTCAGCATATTTGGGTTTAGCTTAAAAATAAGTGATTTTTGTATAAGCACTTTTATCAAACCTTGATATTAATTGAGTAAGAAGTTAAAACTCTGCTTTTGAATCCAAAGTACAATAAGAAATTGTACTAGACTAATTGGAATCACTTACTCAACATAAATATCACTTGGAGTATTTTCGCACACCAAGTGTTTGATAATTTGCCTAAACCAAAATTATCTTAGTTGTGTATCTAGTTTGGTTTGCTCTTTGAATCATTGGAACTAGGAATCCTAGTAAGTGAAACAAATCATTGATAGTGTGACTACTGTAGTGATTCGTATTATACATTATCTCTAATCCATAGGCTTGACGCATATCCGGTTTTCCAATAACAGTTCGTTTTAGACTATATTTTCCTCGGCCGCTTCCGCACTTGAAACAAATTTTCTAAACCAATTTTTAATTGGTAGCGCCGACTCGATTTTCAATTGGGATCTATTCAACCCCCCCCCCCCCCCCTTCTAGATTCGTGCCATAGTCTAACAATATAGTTTGTACAAGACCCGATATTGCTCATGTCGTGGTAATGGCGAGTCGTTATCTCTCAAGAAGCCTTGGGATGCAAGAAGCCTATGTTGGTTGGGTATACTGATTTAGATCTATCCGGAAGTTTAGATGATCAACAATCTACTTCGGGGTATATGATGAGTTTTGTCGGGGGAGTCGTGGCTTGGCAATCACAGTTGCAAAAATGTGTTGCACTGTCTACTATCGAAGCCGAGTTTATAATCATCGTGGAAGCATCAAAAGAGTTGTTATGGTTGAGGAAAATTGTAATAGAACTTGGTGTGAAACAAGAAAAGTATGTCTTATTTTGTGATAATCAAAGTGCCATTCACTTACCGAACATTTCCTCCTTTCAGTCGAGGTCGAAGCATATTGATGTTCATTATCATTGGATTCGTGATGCATTAGATTCCAAGTTGATGGAGCTTGAGAAGATTCACACCGATGATAATGGTTAGGATATATTAACGAAGATGTTGCATAGGGGAAAGTTTGTGTTTTGTCACACAGTAGCCGAATTGGTGTTGCCATCTAACTAGTAAGTCGAGGGAGTTTGTTGGACTATCCCTCCTATTTGGAGTGGGCCAAATGAATGTGAATTAATATTCCATGTATGTGTAAGCCTTTGTTATTATCGAGAAAAGATAATTAGGTTATTCAATTTAGTGTGTGTGAGATAAAAGAAGAAAAACTAAAGAGTATATATTATTCGTGCAGCCCAATTCAGCACATAGCAGTCCCACAAGATCAAAAATTTCTCACAATTCAACCGTTGGATCGTCTTGATTTTTGGTGACAACATTCAACACTCATAGAGATACATTCTGAACGGTGGAGATCAAAATTTGAGTTTTCTAGACCAGTATGCCGATTGGTTTTTCTAGGTGCAATTTTTGTGGTTGTTTTGGTTTATTGTATCTCTTGTTTCTTGTTGTATTCCGAGATTGATTGTAAGTCTTGAGTATGTTGATATATGCCTCTAACTATTGTTAGAGAGAACCTTAATTATATTCATTGTTTGATTATAGTGGAGATTAAAGTGGCCTACATGTTCCGTAGTCTTTTACTCCTAGTTAACAAATGTTTTTCCACGCTAAAATTGTGTTGTGTTGTTGGTGTGTTTTGTTGATTGTCTCTAAGTTGTATTTTATTTTTATGAGAGATTGTGTTGTTGAATTATTCTGTTGCGTTATGGATTTCCTCCCAACACAAAAATAAATAGAAATGAAAGCTCTTTTTGTGTTGAGATCATGTAAATGATACAAACACTAACACATGGAGAAATCGACGCAAGATGACCAACACGGAAGAAAGAAAGTAAGATGGGGTTGGATATGTTTTATTGATGGTGACACAAAATTGATGGTAGAGGAGAACTAGAATAGATGGAATTTAAAAAGAGAGAAGGATGATATAAAATGAATACTTTTCATACTCATGTGAACAATTTATTTCATGTTTTAGAAAAACGGAAACGTCTTAAGGTTAAGTAATTATTAAAAGAATACAAAGGATAATATCATTCGGGCGGGTTTTAATATCCACATTTTTATTTATAGTTGTTCTTCCCACCCTTAGTGGTTAAGTATCACCCTAAAAAATTCAAAATTGTCATTTAATAATTCAAAAATATACTTCCACACGCATCTCATATACACCACATTCTTTCATAAGTGAATTTCATCACAAAAAAATAATTCAAAAATATATTTATGAAATAAATTCAGAAATATGTTATCATAACAACAACAAATATATATATATATATATATATATATATATATATATATATATATATATATATATATATATATATATTTATTGTATCAAAGCAAATAGTATATATTTATATAATGTATATTCCTTAAAGATAAATCTAGTTCCTTTATCATGCTCAATATCAACTTCCTTGTCAAACACATGAGATGCCGTGCTGGTTGATGGCATTCTCCAATCCTGGATTCCTTCGGCTGTATATTCATAGTTATGAACGGAAATGTGCCATTTGTAATGACTATGGTAAACTTTTGAAAATCTTATTTAAGACAGGTACCAGCATAATGCATGTTGTTTCAAAAATTCCATATTCCTTTCTTGAATATCTCTTCAAGATTTAGGTGCATAGTAGCTTCAATTCCATTCGTTTAAGTTGAACATTCAGATTTATTTAAAAAATATTTTTATAAATTAGTTTTTTATAAAATAAAGATATGACTCATTTAGGAAGAAATGTGATATATACAGAAGTATGTCTCTAAATTTTATGAATATTTTGAATTTTTCATAAATGCGCGAAAAATAAATATGATATGACTCTTCCATTTAAATCTGTTTTGAGACGAATTTTGGGGCTAAAAATCACCTATCAATTTAAAATCAACCCAATTCAATTTTTTGAGTTTGATTAATACGGATTTAGCTGTATTTTGATTTATTGTCTAGGCTTACTCGCAAGTGAGGCTGAATGTGAATGTTTAAATTTACTGAAATTTTTTCGACATAGTACAATACACTTTTTTTTATTGATTTAAATAATTATGGATTCTATTAAATGATGTAAATTCTAAGTAAATTTGATTCTCACATGTATAAATTAAATTCTAACAAATAAAAAAGATATGTAGAAAAACGCGTGTTTGCTAGAGACTTTATTGAATTTGATTTAAAAAATTTCTTTTGCTTCTTTACTAGTTTTTTTATTTGAGTTTTGTTTTTAGAAGAAATTCAATTATGTTATTTCACAACACCCAATAATTAGGTTAGTTTTTGTCTGATTTGTTATTTTAAAATATCCAAAGAAAAATAAATCACTCTAAAAAATTCTCCAACGTTGTTTTGTTTTTTTTAAATAGTTTTTATAATGTAACATAATTTTGTGTAAAAATTTATAATTTTTTTTTAAATTTTAAATAAAAATTTAATTTGAATAATTATTCTTAAAATATTATTTTAAATATTTCATTATTTTATAAATAAAAATTTGGACATCAAAATTTTAAAAAATTATATAATATTTCATAAAACTTATTTTTGAAATACAAATTTTTATAAAAGTTATGATTTCAATTATATTTTGATCTTCAATGTATGTTTATGTTATAAGCTATCAAAATTAGTCTTTCAATTTAAAAAATATATATAATTTTTTTTGTAATATTTAAAAAATAAATTATAAAATTCATATTTAAAAATATAAAAAATAATTATTTTTTTAAAACTAAAATAATAGACTCTAAATGTATTAGAGCCAACTAAACAATAGATTTTTTTTATCAAACTAAAGAATAAGTTTAAGGTAATTATGGGAACAATATTCAATTATAACGAATTATATGTAATTTCTTTTTTATTATTAATTCGTTCCTAATCAATATGATGTTAGGTGAATGTGAAAAAGGAACTAATAACAAAATGTCGCGACAAACTTTAGGATATGCGGAAAAGGGACAAATAAGTAAGATTTGGTTAATGATTAGATGTTTTCATTATTTGAGCAACTAATTTTTTTATAATGGTTTTAACATTGTTGTTATTAACGCACACTTCTTCCCATCATTATTATAAAGAAATATATATATTTTTTAGGTTTTTAGAATAACTATTCTATTTATTTTATATAGAGTTTTTAAACTGAAAAATCATTCTATTCATTGGCCCCATATCTTTTATGATATGGATTAACATTAGAGTCGACTCCGTTTTTAGAAAGCTAGGTATAAATTAGTCATAATTTAACCACGGTAAAATTAGGGGTGGCAAACGGGCATGCTCGTCCCGTTTAGGTCCGTCCCGCAAAAGCCCGCAAAAAAACGGGGCGGGACGGTCATAGTTGAGGATGTGAGCCTAAAACTTAGACCCGTCCTGCAAAAAAGTGAGGGCGGAACAGGGAAAGCCCGCGGGCACTGCACTCTTTAAGTCTAAAAATGCAAAAATTTATGTAAATACACATGCCCGCAAAAGCCAGCAAAAAAACGGGGCGGGACGAGACAGACACATTTGAGGGTGAGAGCCTAAATCCTTGCCTCGCCCCGCATAAAAGTGCGGGCAAAACGGGCATGCCTAGCGGGCCGAACCCGTTTTACCACCCCTAGATAAAATAAATAGAAAATCTATTAAAATATAGTTTAATTGTGACAAATATTTTATAAAATTCTATTTAATTCTGGTTTAACTATGACGAGTTTTTAACTCTGCGCGATAGCCTGTCTTACACGCCCTCAACGACGATCTTAGCTAAAATAAAATGTGGGCCTTCGTACATCCAAATTCTATTTTGGATCCTAAGAGCATATATGACTAATTACTGGACCACAAAATTGTTCTCTCTTTTGGTAAAATTACACATAACATTTTTTAACCGAGTCATTCTAGACCTAATGTATCTGCTAACCTACCAAACATGTTTCTCTCTTCTCCTTCATTGGTTTATCGTCTCTATTAAGGTTTTGCACTCGGATTCAAAATCAACTTCTCTAAAACAACCCTCCTTTGCGAGTTCGGTAGCTCTTTTCATCGCCATGACTTCAACTAACTTGGAATTATCATCTCACTCAACCTTTCCATTACAATCCATAAGAATCTCATCCTCCTCATTTCAAAAAATGATGTTATACCCCCATTTACCTTCCTTCATCAGACTCACGTATGTGTTACACTTAACTCATCCTTCTATAGGTGGTTTCCAACCTTTATCGTCAACGTGATCCAGGTAATGAGCTTTACCTTAACTTTTTTCCCTTTTGTTTCCTTCTTTATATCTTTACCTTCTTTTTTGTTGATTTGATATTTCTTTTATGCAGGTATCAAATGGTTATTATTTTGCATGTTGCTGATATCGATTTGATCGCCACTTTGGGTGTTTCTTTTTCTCTTTTGAATGTCTCAGATCTGGTGACTAATATCCATGTTCGAGTTGTTAGCGTTATTTTATGGTAGTATTTCTCTTTTCTGACTTTTTGTGTGCTTATCTTCATATTTTCCTTCCTTGTTGTTGATTTTGTTGTTGTGATCTTTAGGGACGATATTAGCATAGTTGCGCATGAGGTTCTTATTGTTTGGATGCTAATGTTGGATTAATTTATTATTAATTAGGTGTGACTCATGTAAACAATGTTTTGCTTAAATAAAAGACACCTAAATGTGATGATTATTTTGGTAGATGGATAATTAAGTCAATGGAGTTTTATTTTGAAATTCAAAATACAAATCCCTCTTCTCTCTCTTCATGACTGTTGGGACATGACTCTTGGGGTGGAATATGACTGTTGGAATAAAGTGTCTATAAAAGGACACATTTAGGAAACCAACACCAATCTTTTCTGATTCCTTCTCATTTTCTCACAAATACACAAAAATATCTTCATCATCAAAGATACAAATAAGGAAGAAGGAAGAGAGGAGAAAACAATTGCAAACAAGGATCAATAAATCAGACAAGAATCAACGTCATGGATCCGGGTACGCTTTTACGATTTTATTTATAGAATCTAAAACACTGTGAAAATCATGATATCAAGATCCAAAACACACTATGAAACTCATGATATCAAGATCCAAAAGATAAAATTATGCTAACAGTTGGTATCAGAGTTTTGTTACCGGTATTATGATTTTTCGGTGTTGATTATCGATATTATGATTTTTTTAAGTAGTGATTGTTTAATGAGAATTATAGTTTATATTAGAAAGTATCATGATATGTATGTATCATGTTATTTCTGTAAGGAGAGCGGACACTTCAAAAAGGATTGTCCTAAAAGGAAGATGTGGTTCGAAAAGAAAGGTATGTTTTATGTTTCCATAAATTTCGAATCAAATCTTATTGAAGTACCAAATAATACTTGGTGGCTTGATTCGGGTGCGACTACTCATGTTTCACATATTATGCAGGGATTCCTTTCGATCCAAACCATAAAAGGAAGTGAAAAGTTTCTTTATATGGGAAACAGAATGAAGGCACGAATAGAGGGAATTGGGACGTATAGATTGGTCTTAGATACTGGATATCATATAGATCTGAAAAGTTGTCTTTATGTACCTGGGTGTGCTAGGAATTTAGTTTCTGTTGCAAAGTTGGATGAATTGAATTTTAATTTTAAGATTGGAAACAGTGTATTTACTTTGTTTAAAGATACATATTATTATGGTTCTGGTACTTTAGTTGATGGTTTATATCGTTTTAATCTTGATGTTAATTTTAAAGAATCTCTATTTAATATTGAACATATTGTTGGTAGTAAGCGAAGTACAAATAATGAGAGTTCTGCTTATTTGTGGCATCAAAGGTTAGGTCACATATCTAAAGAAAGAGTAATGAGGTTAATGAAAGGTGAAATATTACCTCAATTAGATTTTGGTGACTGGAATATATGTTTGGATTGCATTAAAGGAAAACATTCCAAACAAATATCTAAAAATTCGTCTACAAGAAGCAGTGAACTCCTTGAATTGATACACACTGATATTTGTGGTCCTTTCGACGTCCCTTCTTGGGGAGGAGAAAAGTATTTCATCACTTTTATTGATGACTTCTCACGTTATTGTTACTTGTATTTATTGCATGAAAAATCTCAATCAGTGGACATGCTAAAAGTATTCATTGATTAGGTGGAAAGGCAATTAGATAAAAAGGTAAAGATAGTGAGGTCTGATAGAGGTGGTGAGTATTATGGAAAATATAATGAGAAGGGACAATGTCCAGGTCCATTTACAAAGTTCCTCGAAAGTCGTGGCATATGTGCACAATATACTATGCCAGGCACACCACAACAAAATGGTGTGGCTGAGAGGCGGAATCGTACTCTCATGAATATGGTTAGGTCAATGTTAAATTATAGTAATGTACCTTTATCATTGTGGACCTACGCATTAAGGACCGTTGCGTATTTGATTAATAGGATTCCTAGCAAGGCACTTCCTAATACTCCTTATGAACTATGGACGGGAAGGAAACCTAGTTTGAGGCATCTTCATGTTTGGGGATGCCAAGCCGGAGTAAGGGCGTATAATCCACATGAAAAGAAACTTGATGCAAGAACCATTAGTGGGTTTTTTATCGGGTATCCTGAAAAATCGAAAGGGTATAGATATTATTGTCCTAATCATAGTATGAGAATAATTGAGTCTGGTAATGCTCGGTTTATTGAAATGGGCAGTTTAGTGGGAGTGAGAAATCACGTAAAGTGGATATTATGGAGACTCGTGGAGAATCTTCTTCACCTAAAGAATCTTCTCAAGTTGTTGTCCCTCTGGTTGTGGTACCGTCATACAACCTAAATAGACAACAAATTAATATTCAAAACCCACAAAATGAACATATAGTTGAAGAACCAGTTGACAATGTACAAGTCACAAATGAGCAAGAACAAGTGACTGAAGAAACACAAGAAATAGCAGTAAGAAGGTCTGAAAGGAAAAGGAGACCAACTATTTCAAATGATTATGTTATTTATTCACTTGAACATGAATGTGACTTGAGCATTGATGAGGATCCAGTATCATTTAAACAAGCCATGGAAAGTGACAATTCTAAAAATTGGTCCAATGCTATGAAAGAAGAGTTAAAATCAATGAGTGACAATAATGTATGGGATCTAGTTGAGTTACCTAAATGTTCAAAACGAGTCGGTTGCAAATGGGTCTTTAAGACCAAACGAGACTCGAAAGGTAATATTGAAAGATATAAAGCTAGACTTGTCGCCAAAGGTTTCACTCAAAAGGATGGTGTTGACTACAAAGAAACCTTTTCTCCTGTTTCAAAGAAAGACTCTTTGAGAATTGTTTTGGCTTTGGTGGCTCATTATGACTTAGAGCTTCACCAAATGGATGTAAAAACCGCCTTTCTAAATGGTGACTTAGAGGAAGAAGTGTATATGGCTCAACCTGAAGGTTTTGTTACTGCAGGAAAAGAAAATTTAGTGTGTAAATTAAAGAAGTCAATATATGGATTAAAGCAGGCTTCTAGACAATGGTATCTTAAATTTAACAATACTATTTTGTCATATGGTTTTGTAGAGAACACTGTAGATCGGTGTATCTATATGAAGGTCAGTGGGAGCAAATTCATAATTTTAGTCTTATATGTTGATGATATTTTACTTGCTGCCAATGATTTTGCTTTGTTACATGATGTAAAGAAGTTTCTCTCCAATAAATTTGAAATGAAGGATATAGGTGAGGCATCATATGTGCTAGGAATAGAAATATTCTGTAATAGATCATAAGGACTATTGGGAATGTCTCAGAAAGGCTATATAAATAAAATTTTAGAGAGATTCAGAATGGACAAATGCTCTGGAGGGACAGTTCCTATTCAAAAAGGGGACAAGTTTAGTCAAATGCAATGTCCCAAAAATGAATTAGAGCGAAAAGAAATGGAGTCTATTCCCTATGCATCAGTGGTTGGGAGCTTGATGTATTCCCAAACATGTACCCGACCGAATATTAGTTTTGCTGTTGGTATGTTAGGTCAATATCAAAGTAATCCTGGAATGGATCACTGGAAAGCTGCAAAGAAAGTTCTTAGGTACTTACAAGGAACCAAAGATTACATGCTCACATATAGAAGGTCAGATCACCTTGAAGTGGTTGGCTACTCAGATTCAGACTTTGCAGGATGTGTGGACTCAAGAAAATCCACATTTGGATATGTTTTTCTTCTGGCTGGAGGAGCAATATCATGGAAGAGTGGAAAATAGTCCATCATTGCTACTTCTACTATGGAGGCATAATTCGTGGCATGCTTTGAGGCCACAATTCAATCATTATGGTTGCGGAACTTCACCTTAGGGCTTGGTATTGTCGACAGTATAGCTAGGCCGCTAAGGATTTATTGTGATAATTCTGCAGCTGTGTTCTTCTCTAAGAATGATAAATATTCCAAAGGTTCTAAACACATGGAATTGAAATACTTATCAGTGAAAGAAGAAGTCAGAAACAAAAGGTGTCATTTGAATATATTGGAACAGATTTAATGATAGCGGATCCGTTAACTAAAGGTTTACCGCCCAAAACATTTATTGGTCATGTAGAAAGGATGGGCAATATGTAAAAGTCCTTGTTAACATTGTATTATTTTTTGGTATATATACAAGTATAGTTTAATGTTCGTATTGTATGACAATTGTGAATTCAATTAAAGTTATGTTTCTGTTGAGTTTTGACATCCATATTATATTATACATGTTATTGTAATATGTGATGACTAGGTGTCTTTGAAAAGACATGAGAGACATATTATTGTATCCCCTCAAGTTATTTGAATTGAATTGATTCGTGATACATGGAAGGAATCAAGTTGATGAATAATTTGTGACCGCCATGATCCGATCATTTCAATTCATTAAAGATAATAACTTGGTGCTTTCAATGAATGGTGCACAATTATGGTATAAGATTGAAACATCAAGATGTCACATGAGTCAAGTGGGAGACTGTTGGATTAATTTATTATTAATTAGGTGTGACTCATGTAAACAATATTTGGCTTAAATAAAAGACACCTAAATGTGATGATTATTTTGGTAGATGGATAATTAAGTCAATGGGGTTTTATGTTGAAATTTAAAATACAAATCCCTCTTCTCTCTCTTCATGACTGTTGGGACATGACTCTTGGGGTGGAATATGACTGTTGGAATAAAGTGTCTATAAAAGGACACATTTAGGCAACCAACACCAATCTTTTCTGATTCCTTCTCATTTTCTCACAAATACACAAAAGTATCTTCATCATCAAAGATACAAATAAGGAAGAAGGAAGAGAGGAGAAAACAATTGCAAACAAGGATCAATAAATCAGACAAGAATCGACGTCATGGATCCGGGTACACTTTTACGGTTTTATTTATAGAATCTAAAACACTGTGAAAATCATGATATCAAGATCCAAAATACACTGTGAAAATCATGATATCAAGATCCAAAACATAAAATTATGCTAACAACTAAATATGGTGACTTATAGTGTTCCTCCATATACTTCAACTTTGAATCCAATTGTTGTAGTTAGGGTTGAAGTTTCCCTTATTATTGGGGTCAAAGTCTCTTATGATATTTGTGTTCAAATTTGGTGTGTGAAACTGATCATTCTTCGCAGTGTTCCTTTTGATGTTGTCCTTAGTTAACTTGCTTTTGTTCTTGTTTCTTTTTTCAAGGGCGATATAATTGTTGGAGTTGTGGGATTTCCTCGATGCTACCACTTGTTACAAATTTTACCCAATATCATCTTGTTACAACGAGTATCTATGTTCTTCTCCATATTATTTCCTTCCTTATCAACATTATTTTATTCATTTCTTCTGCTTGTTTTATTATTCTACAAAGACAAATTTTTCTCAGCTTGATCCACATTCTTGTTCTGACCTTTGCCTCTGAGGTCAGTGTTATTATACTTCATATTATTAGATTCAGTGTTGGCATTGCATTGATTATCTCTCATGCTAGTGTTAATACTTTTTTCTATAGTTTTCCCTTTAGGATTGTTCTATTGCATAAGGTTTATAGATCCTTGATTGTTTCTTTTGATAGCTTCCTCCACATGTATATCTTTGTTTTCATACACTATTTTATTCCTAGCTATCCAGATGTTTTCGATGATGTTGATAACCATAGTTGTGTTATAAGTGTCTAAGAATGGAATTATGTCTTTGATCCACAATCAATTATACTATTATTGTTTATGTCTTGAAATTTGATATTTAACTAGGACCCAAACTAGACTTGCATGAACCACTCAAAATCTTTGAAACAATGATTGATGAACTCTAACTTATAGTTACATCTAAGGAAAAATGGATCACATCTAATACTTTTCTTGATAAAATTTTCTTTCACTAGAAGCATATTGTTTATGATTCTCTATATCAAGAGTTGTTGTCTGGGTGTGGTTTTGCTACTCCAGATCTTTTTTCACATGATTTTGTCTTTATTTCCGTTAGATCCTTCTTTTATGAAAGCTTTATTCCAATTTTTAATGCAGTGATAGCCAAATTTTACATTATACATACCATTTTTTTGTTTCCATCCAACTTATAATGTCTTCTTCTTTAAGGTTTAGAATGGGGATTCTAAGAATGACCTCTTGCCCTACTTGGAGAAATAAATTGTTAAGAATTTGATTGTTCAAATAATTGCTTTCATAACTAATAAGGTCCCTAACTCCATTTATCCTTGTTTCCAAGGGTTTATATGTTGGGGCTTTAAACTTACAATTATTGGGAATCCAGTTAAGCCAACAAGAACATTTTTCTAGAATCCATTTGTTGTAATTGATACTTCTCTAGAGGTAGCTAGGGTTATTTCATAACTTAGAGTGGTGGAAGTTAGTTTTGGGGTAGTTCTTAGCTTTAAGAGTTTTAGCTACTAAAATATTGAGGTTTATGAGCAATCTCACCCTTTCTTACACTACTACGAAAAATCCCTACCACCATGCATGACCAACCGTTGTGAGGAAAGAAGTAGTTGTATCTATGCTCTTTTCCACCACGGGCGTCTGACCGTTGTAATAAACCAGGAAGCACGTTACCTATCACAACTGTTATATTAAATAATCTTTGTGATATATATAGATCATGGATTCAAAACCCAGCAGCAACAATTTAAATAAAGAGTGAATAAAATTAACATTTCATCGTGGTTATATATTCCAACCATGGTGGTATACATATGAGTTTAGTATAAAATATGTGGATTGCTTGTTTTTCCTTACCCTTCAATAAACATATACAACCATTTCAATTGATTTAGAAGGTAATATAATGAAAAATTAAATTATTCTTGAAAAAAAAACTTAGACATTCCACTATTTTTTGAATTGCATGCGTCTTGTAATTCATCTCTCACTCTTTAACATATATAATTTAGTTCAATGCCACAAGTTATTGAAAGAAAAACTCATTCTCTTATAGTTTATTTTGAAAAGCATCAATTTGTTGACTAATTTCGAGTCATCATCATTACTTTAAGCGACAATGATGAAGATGATTCAAAATTTCTCAACAAATTTGATGTTTTACAATATAAGATAGAAGAAAATGAATAGTTGCTTTGAAGAATTTGGGGCGTTAAACCAAATTCTATATGTTAAATAATTAGATATGAATTACAAGATGCATGCAATTCGAAAAATACTGATTCATATAAGTTGTTTTTCAAATATACCATACTTTTCATATTATCATTTTCTAAATCAATTTAAATAAATGCATGTTTAGTGAAACATACAATCTACATACGATATAATAAACTAAACTGAAATTAAAAAAATGAGACAAACACTTTGAACAACAACAACATATCAAATCATAAAATGTTTCACAAATGTACCTTTTATTAAAAGTATTTGTGGCGAATGAAGACGAAGAAATGATCTACTTGTCTCAGAATGGAATCCACAATGAAAGGAGGGTGAAGCTGAAGTGAGAGCGGAAAATTTGTGCTCGTGATCCGGGTCTTTGACACAAGTATGTCACTTTCACATTAGCTTCGCCCTCCTTGTATTTTTTCTTCATTGCAACATAAATAATTTGTAAACCACACCTACAAGTCAAAATCTATATTATCATGTTAACATAATTTTGAAACATAAACTAGCATGAGATTGTAATCCTACAAACAACATGTTAATCTGATTTAGAAACATAAACTAGCATGACATTAACATCTTGTTATCATAAACGGAAACCCAAGTAATGTCTAATACACTGATGTCTCTATTGAACATAGATTTTTAGATTTTAAATAAGAACGTGTCATACATGGAACATATATGGTAACTGAGATCCATTTAAATAATAGAGATTCAAGTAGAGATAACCCAAAAAACCCAAAAACCATGCCAAATGAAAACCCTAAGATTTATGCCAAATGAAAACACGAAATTTATGCCAAATGAAAGGGTATAAAAAACAAAGAAAAATGGAATAAAGTGTATGAATAACATGGAGGAAAGCTTCTGAAGAAGAAGAAGAATGATAAAGCGTATGAACTTGACTACCTTTTAGTATGAAGAAGCTTATGAGGATGACTCTACTAAACAACCATTATAAGATTGTGTTACCAAATGTATATTTTATAGTAGTGTTAGCTAACATGGATTCATTGAAGTATCTAAGGATTATAAACCCAATACGTCTATCATGTTTGTCTATCATGTTTGGGATTACTGATATATGCCCATTTTTTCAGTGTATTCTTTTTTATCTTCTTTTTCTTCCCACCAAAAGTTTGCCATCATCTGCTTCAACTTTTTATAGATAGATATGGGGATAAGAAAAGAGATTATAATATATGTGAGAATAGATTGGCCAAATACTATAAAAAGATAGATTATTAGCTTCCCACCCTTTAAAAGTTTGGGTTTTAGCTTGCCCTATTTGATTAGGAAGCCCTAGGTAGGTTTTAATTTTTCTAGGTATAGGGATAATGAGGTATTTGGAGAAAGTAATTTTCTTATCATTGGTGGTGTTTTTATAAAACATCATCTGTAATTTGTTAAAATGATTTTCTAGCAAAATTCCTATTTATAAGTGTTGATTATATGAAGGAGGATTTTAGCTTGTTCTTTCATTGCTTTACAAAACACACTAGATTGTCATATGTAAAAAGTAGATGACTAATATTATGACCATTTTTGGCTATGGATATACTTGTGATTACTTTGTTCGTTTAAGCATTCTTAATTAGGTTAGAAAAAATGTCAATATAAAGAATGTAAATATAGAGGGAAAGAGGTATCCCTGTGTTATTCCTCTAGTATAAGTAAAGTTGTCTATGGGAGTACCATTGATGAGAATAAAAAAAGTCACAGTAGATATGAATTTCATTATATTTTCTATAAACACATTAGGAAAACCCACATTGAGAAGAGTGTACTTGATGAAATCCCACTATAATATATCATAAGGCTTGGCGATATCCCTTTTTATTCCCACATAGTTCTTTTTCCTTTTAGAGGTTTTGTTGAAATAATTGGTAATCGCAAAGGCTATCACAATATTATTAGTGATGAGTCTCTTCTGAACAAAGACACTTTGGTTCTAACTTATAATATGAGGGAGAATATCTTTCATTCTGTTGGCTATGGTTTTTGTAGTGATTTTCATAAGAATGTTACACAATGTTATGGGTTTATACTCATAAGGGGTGGTCGGGTTATTTGTTTTGGGTATAAGATAGATGTAGGTTTGGGTATACTCTTTAGGATCCCTTTCATTGTTTAGGACATTGACAATAGTTAATGTGATGCCGACTTTTACAATTATATCCCAATAGGTTTGGTAGAAGAAGGCTATAATACCATTAAGACCCGGAGCACCCATGGCTTTGGAGGTCTTTTTCATATAGAGGTCAAGTTTATCCTTAGTAATATCCTTGATTGTTTGGTTTTATATATGCTTGTTTGTATTGAATTGATCCTTAAAGTGTTAAATGAATATTTGTTAGATCTCTTCTTCAGTATAAGTGAGATTTCTTCATTGTCCATGATGGATTTGATCCAATTCTGAATTTTTTTATGATTAGCCTTGTTTTGAAAGAACTTGGTGTTGCAGTCTCATTCCTTGAGACAATGGGATTTACTTATTTGAGTCCACCAAAGTTCTTCTAAATAAAGAAGATTGGCCATAACCTCTTGAATTTTATGGATAATATCTATGGTGATATTGTTAAGATTATTATGTTGTAACTTGTTGAGTCTGGATTGAAGATACTTTAGGTTTTCCCAAATTTCCCAAACTTTCTTTTCCCCCAATCCCAAAGAGTGTTTAGGGTGTGGTTGTGTTTATATTTGGGATTCCTTTAACAAACTTTCACATTAATTAATTGATGATCAAATTAAGTAATAAGGCTAATTAAATTTTTATTTGTATAATTTGTTACATATTTAATTAATTGTATGAGTTTAATATAAGTAGATGTCACGATGACCCATTTAATAAGACCTTTAATTGACCAACATATTATATATCACTATGATCCCCCAATGTACCAAACATGTTGCATATTGTCACTTCATCCCATCTGAAGAGGCCTAAGGCATGAAGAAGTCCAATTGAAAAAGAACCATAAGACAAAAAGTGCTTGTCATCTATCTCTCTCTTTTGTATGTTTAAAGATTTTTATCACCATCGAGCCCATACTTTTCGCCATGGATTGAAGTATTTCTATAAATTTTAATAAATCAACATGTCTTAGATAATACTTTATATGAATGCTAGTTTGTATATTTAATTTCTACACTAAAGTATGATTATAATATCAATATTTGTGTTGAGTGTGTCTTAAATTAATCATTAAAATAGTTTCAACAATTTCTTCAACATTTTACCAATGTGCGACTTAACTACTAATGTTTGAATTCTTCGTGCAGAAAAATAGAAATGTAACAATATTAGACTTATTTGTTATAGTTGGTTATACATAGTTAATTAGTTTTGTTACAAGTTAGTTGAGATTTGTTAGTAAGTCATAATCACTACATAAAGTCTATCATGTATTCATCGTAGTTGTTGGTGTACAAGATGAAGAGGATGAAGATGGAAGAAGAGAGAGAAGAAAGCGAATTGAAATAAAAAACTTCAACTATTCTTTCAAAAACAGTTACAGCAAATGGTTATGCACATACCACTATTGACAACTACACTTGTTTATATACACAAACAATAATGCCATGTAGGCAAAAATGCTAACCTACACTAGATAGGTTACACTTAACAAAACTAATACTACCACCGAATATGGATTACTTCTAACACCATTACTCAATTGATATTCATCTAATCAAAACTAACAACGCCAATTCCATCCCTCAAGTGGAGAAATTAATCAGTCTTGATCACTTTCGTCAGAACATCTGCAAGTTGCTTTTGGGTGCTATAGTTCATAACTTCTATCACTCTATTTTGAACCTGACTTCTTAGAAAATGAAACTTAATATCAATGCGCTTGCTTCTCCCATGCAGCACTAGGTTCTTGGAAAGATAGATTGCACACTTATTATTAATCATTAGCTTTAGAGGCTTGTTTACCTTGATCTTCAGATACTGCAGTAAATTCAGAAGCCAAACACCTTGACATGTAGTCATATCACCTGGAATATATTCAGTTTCACATGTTGACAAAGCAAAAACCAATTGCTTCTTGGAACACCGAGAAATAGGACCTCCCAGATACTTAAACAAATATCCATATGTATTTATTCTGTCAACTCTGTCTCCACACCAATCAGAGTCTTAGTAACACATCAACTATGAATTAGCTTTTTCACCATAAGGGAACAAAACTCCATACTTCAAAGTCCCATTAATATACCCCAGAATCCTGACAATAGCTTGGTAATGAGATCACTTTGTTTTGTTCATGAACATATTAACTGTAACACCCCAATTTTGACCCTAAGATCCCTCATGCAATTTCATCATAAGCATTAGCATTGGGATCATACCTTGGCATTCTCCTTATCCCTCCTTCATTGGGTTTGTTTTGGGAGAGATCGCCAAGGACTTTGTGATTATATCATACTTTTATTTTATCATTTTACTAACCAAAATACCAAAAATATGTCTTTGCATTTGCCTAATTCTTTTGTAGGTAGGGCATGATCTCCATTGATCTATCAAGTTCATATCTAGGATTTGAGACCCTCATGACAAAGAGCACAACCATGAATTAATCCAAGAATGGTTATGGGAATCATATATGAGTTCCATTGATTCCTACATGTTATATTGATCAAGTTTTCTTCAAGAGTTTGAGGGTGATTTGCCTTGGAAACCCTAGTTTGACTAGGTATCTTGAGTAACTTCTCCAACAAGCTATCTCACCAATTGATCAAATTTCTAAATGGACACTTCAAATTTCATCATCTTATGCATATATGATCTACCATGAGCCTATAAAGTCAAGAGAATTGAAGATTAGTAAGTTGGTTGATGATGGTTGGCCAGATGAATTCATCTTATCAAAACTGGGTCTCCTAGACCCTATCTCCTACAATTTTCACCATATGAAAATTATTCCAAGAGAAAACTTACTCTAAATGACATTCCAAACAACTTTCATGTTGAGACCTAGAGCTGGTTTTTCTTGGAAAATCATCTTCTATGTTGAAACATTATAGGTCGTTTTGTCTAAACCCTAATTTGAAAGTCAACTTCCCAAGGCCATAACTTGCTCAATTTTTATGAGATGAAAGATTTCCAAGTTTCACAATAAAATTCAAGATGTCTACTTCAACTTTTATGTTTGGAGTGAGATCTAATTTAACTTTTATGAGCATGTGATATAAGGCTACATTATAGGTCACTTTTGAGCTATACCATTGAACAAGTGATTTTTCCAAACATCAAAAATGCATAACTCTATCATTTAAAATCCAATTGACATGAAATTTGTGACCATTTTTATGTTCTTTGAAAGATATACAACTTTGAGGAAGACACTTTTCTCATTTGAAGCTCACATAAAAAGTTAAGCAAGGTGGAATATTGAGACATATGGCTTGATACTTAGAAAAATATTGATATGTTAAAAATTTCCAAACTTCCACCTCAAAATTCTTCATGATACAAACTTCAAATGGAAAAGTGCTGAACATGAAAGTTGTTCCTCTTGATCTCACCTTTCCAAAAAGCCCAAATTCATCCATTTTGGACAAGAAATGAATAGGCTGCGTATGGCATGAACATGGTGTAACACCCTTCTAAAATACCCCAAGTATATAATTAAAATAACACATATCAATCAGAGTAAATATGCAATCAAGGGTGTCACACAACATTTCACACCATAATAACTGTCATGCTCTTTCATTAACTCAAAACATAAAACGTTTGCACAATACGCAGCGGATAGAGATCAAATCGATCATTCAAAACATGCAACATACTACATGTAAACTGGTTCAACAATCATCAACAACAATATTAAAAATGTTCCCTCCCGATGTTACATCTATCAGAGCATGACCCACTTAGGAGACTACACTAGACTCCAAGCATAAGCTTCCACTCAACTCATTTGTTCGTTACCTGAAAAATAGTTGTAAGGGTGAGTTCCTCAATCGATACAATAAGCATTATAAATCATCATGTAATGCTAAGTAAATTCACACATTTCATCACCCTAATCGTAACATACATCCAGTAACGGCACATCAACTCAAACATCATACTTAATATCAACACAATTCCACTCCTCAATTAAATTAAATATCCATACAACAAGCCAACAAAATGCAACTCTAATGAGACTCGACTCGTCATGCATGTGGTACCATTCGGAGTAAAACTCCCAACTTAAAATCATTGCCATTTTATTGGGCATCAAGGCATAAGCCTTCAACTTTCAACTTAAAATTTGCCAATCCAGGCCAACGTGGTGTGAGCAAAGCTCCGACTTAATGCATATGAATGTACATGGCATACACGACTTTAAACTGTCGACAACATAATAATAATAGCAATACAACAATGTTTTCAACAACATCAACTTATAATCAACTTTGGCTCACCAAGCCTACAACTCAGTATTTTCAACAACTTTCCGTACACGGAACAACTCAGCAACATACTTGTATCAACACTTCATAACATAAATCCAACAAAATTTCTCATCACAATTAACTATAATAGGCCAATCACCAATTAGGTTCACAACATTAAAAATATCAAATTTTCAAATTTCCAACAGTGTTAACCGGTTAACGCCCTGGGTTAACCGGTTAACGCAGGACAAAACACACTTTCTGGCAAAACGCAACAGTGTTAACCGGTTAACGCCCTGGGTTAACCGGTTAACGCAGGCAAAACAGCACATTTTCACAAAATATAACAGTGTTAACCGGTTAACACCCTGGGTTAACCGGTTAACGCAGACAAAATAGCAGTTCCTGCGCTAACACAAGGCAGAATGCAGAATTCTCCGCATTTTCCGCCGTTGGAGGACTTCCGGACCTCCGATTCCAATTCCGTAAAAAGCTCTACGTTCGGAAAATCACAACACACTCGAATACAAATTCAATTACAGCTTTAACACAACTTATTCATCACAATATTTCAGCATTCAACATCCCAATTAGGGTCACTTCAACGGTTTATCACTACCCATGACATGTTAATCTATAATACCCATTAAACGACGATAAACCCCCCTTACCTGAGATAATCCGGAAATCTCTAAGCTTCAAGCTTTTCCGTTCTTCAACCTTTGCTCTCTAGCTCTTCCTCTTTGCCCTTTCTCCACTTTCCACTTTTCAGCCGCTTCTCTGTTTCACGTGAAAACTCTTTACCAAAAAATGAAAACCCTTTTCTCTTATTCCAACTTATATATTTTCCACTAATTATTATTCCAAATAATAATAATAATAATAATCCAATAATTCAATTTATTTAATTAAATTAATAAATATATTATTAACTTAATTTAAATAATTCTCTTATTTTATTCGGGGTGTTACAACTCTCCCCTACTAAAAGAGTTTTCGTCCTCGAAAACATACCTCAAGCAAATAACTCTGGATAAGACTCTTTCATCTGACTCTCCAGTTCCCAAGTCACATTGCCACCTGCTGGTCCTCCCCAAGCTACTTTCACTAAGGCAATCTCTTTACCCCGCAACTGCTTCAACTCTCGATCCTCAATCCTCATAGGCGATATTTCAACAGTCAGGTTATCTCTCACCTGTACATCATCTACTTGGATCACATGCGACGGATCATGAATGTACCTCCTCAACTGAGACACATGAAAAACCTCATGCAAATTCGCAAGTGACGGCGGTAAAGCGATACGATAGGCTACCTCTCCTATCCTCTCCAAAATCTGATAAGGACCAATAAATCGAGGTGTCAACTTCTTTGACTTCAAAGCTCGACCAACCCCAGTTATCGGAGTAACACGAAGAAACACGTGATCTCCCTCTCGGAACTCAAGTGATTTCCTCCTCTTATCATGATAACTCTTCTGACGACTCTGAGCAATTCTCATCTTTTCCTGAATCATCTTAATCTTTTCCGTAGTTTGTTGAACAATTTCCGGTCCAACCACAGCACTCTCACCGGACTCATACCAACATAAAGGTGTCCGATATCTCCTACCATACAAAGCTTCAAACGGCGCCATACCAATGCTCGAATGAAAACTATTGTTGTAGGTAAACTCAATCAAAGGTAAATAACAATCCCAAGCACCTCCCTTTTCCAAAACACAAGCCCTCAACAGATCCTCTAGTGACTGAATCGTCCTCTCAGTCTGACCATCAGTCTGCGGGTGATATGCAGAGCTCAATCTCAGCTTAGTTCCCAAAGCCCTCTGCAAACCTTCCCAGAACTTCGATGTAAATCTAGGATCTCTGTCCGAAACAATACTCGACGGAATACCATGCAAACTTACAATGTTCTCAATATACAACTCAGCTAATCTCTCTAACGGATAATCCATTCTGATCGGAATGAAATGAGTCGGTTTTGTCAATCTGTCAACAATCACCCAAATAGCTTCAAAATTCTTAATTGTCCTCGGTAAACCAGAAACAAAATCCATACTGATACTATCCCACTTCCACTCTGGAATAGCCAACGGTTGCATTAGCCCAGACGGCTTCTGATGCTCAATCTTTGACTTCTGACAAGTCAAACAGGAATAAACAAAACTCGCAATTTCTCTTTTCATTCCCGGCCACCAAAATAACTTTTTCAAATCATGATACATCTTCGTAGCTCCAGGATGAATACTCAGGCCACTACGATGTCCTTCTTCAAGAATACTCTTCTTAAGTTCGATAACATCCGGAATACACACCCGATTACCAAATCTCAAAACACCATTCTCATCAACTCTGAATTCACCACCTTGACTTTGATTCACTAAAGTCAACTTATCAACCAAAAGCACATCGGATCTCTGACCCTCTCTGATCTCATCTAGAATGCCACTTGTTAACTTCAACATTCCCAATTTAACACTATTGTGAGTACTCTCACACACCAAACTCAAGTCTCTAAACTGCTCAATTAAATCCAATTCCTTAACCATTAACATAGACATATGCAATGATTTCCGACTCAATGCATCAGCCACTACGTTTGCTTTACCCGGATGGTAATTCAAACCAAAGTCATAATCCTTCAGAAATTCTAACCATCTCCTCTGTCTCATATTCAGCTCTTTCTGATCAAACAAATACTTTAAACTTTTATGGTCACTGAAAACCTCAAATCTTGACCCATACAAGTAATGCCTCCATAATTTCAGAACAAACACCACAGCCGCCAACTCTAAATCGTGCGTCGGGTAGTTCCTCTCATGAACCCTCAGCTGTCTTGAAGCATAAGCTATAACCTGCTTATTCTGTATCAACACGCCACCCAAACCCAACAATGAAGCATCACAGAAAACTTCAAATGATTCCGACGAACTCGGTAATATCAGAATAGGAGCAGTAGTTAACCTTCTCTTTAACTCTTGGAAACCTTCTTCACATTTTGAGTCCCAAACAAACGATTGCCCCTTCCTAGTCAACATCGTCAATGGTAACGCCAACTTAGAAAATCCCTCAATGAACTTCCTATAATAACCAGCCAAACCAAGGAAACTTCGAATCTCAGCAACAGACTTCGGAGCTTCCCACTTAGATACCGCTTCTATCTTAGAAGGGTCAACAGCAACACCACCTCTTGAAATCACATGACCCAGAAAACTTACCTCTCCTAACCAAAATTCACACTTGGATAATTTAGCAAATAACTTCTTTTCTCGTAGAACTCCCAAAACCACTCTCAACTGTTCAGCATGCTCTTCTTACGATTTCGAATACACCAAAATATCATCAATAAACACCACAACAAACTTGTCTAGGTACGGATGGAAAATCCTATTCATATACTCCATAAATACTCCAGGCGCATTAGTCACACCAAAAGGCATTACAGAATACTCATAATGTCCATACCTTGTTCTGAAAGCAGTCTTCTGAATATCCTCAGTTTTCACACGTATCTGATGATACCCAGATCTCAAATCTATTTTGCTGAACACCCTTGCACCAACCAACTGATCCATCAAATCATCAATCCTCGGCAAAGGGTACCGATTCTTGATCGTCACTTTATTCAGTTGCCTGTAGTCCACACACAACCTCATAGTACCTTCTTTCTTCTTAACCAATAGCACTGGTGCACCCCACGGTGACACACTCGGACGAATAAATTTCTTATCCAACAGATCTTCCAACTGACTCTTCAATTCAGTTAACTCAACAGCAGACATACGGTACGGAGCCATCGATATCGGCCTAGTACCAGGTACCAAATCAATCGAGAACTCCACTTCCCGCTCTGGCGGTAATTCATTCACCTCTTCCGGAAACACATCAGGAAAATCACACACCACGGCTAGATCGCCAATCACCAGTTTATCTTTAGCCTCCAAAGTCGCTAACAGCATAAACAACTCTGCCCCATCAGCTACTTCCTCATTCACTTGCCTTGCTGATAGAAACAAGCTCTTTCCCTCCTCAATCTCAGGAAAGACCACCGTCTTATCAAAACAGTTGATAGAAACTCGGTTAAACACCAACCAGTTCATACCCAGAATAACATCAATCTGCACTAGTGGAAGACACACTAGGTCCATCCCAAAGTCTCTACCAAAAATACTCAAAGGACAATTTAAACAAACCGAAGTAGTAGTCACTGAACCCTTCGCAGGAGTATCAATTACCATACTACCAAACATCTCAGATATCTCTAACTTAAGTTTCACAGCACAATCCAAAGATATAAAGGAATGAGTCGCACCTGTGTCAATAATAGCTACAAGAGGAAAGCCATTAATATAACACGTACCTCGGATAAGTCTGTCCTCACTGGAGGTTTGAGTTCCGGTCACTGCGAACACCTTCCCAGTTTGAGATTTCTTTGGCTTCTGACACTGACTTCCAATATGCCCTTCTTCGCCACAATTAAAACAAATCATTTCCTTGTGCTTGCAATCAGCTATTGCATGACCAGTCTTACCACAACGAAAACATCTCTTTACTTCAGCAGTGCATACATTACTCTTATGACCAGCCTGACCACATTTGAAGCAAACTATACCAGCAGGAGCACCTCCCCTACTAGTCCTCTGAGCCGGAGCAGCTCCTTGTTTCCCTTTTCCCACTGGGGCATCATATGGCTTGCCACGATTTTGATGTTGCTTGCCCCTGCAGTCACTGACAATCTTGTAATGAGCATTATTGTCTTCTTCAAATATCCTGCAGCTATCAACCAATTCTGTAAAAATGCGTATCTTCTGATACCCAACAGCCTTCTTAATTTCAGAGCGCAGTCCATTTTCAAACTTGATGCACTTTGAAAATTCAGCACCAGCACCAGTGTAATGAGGATAAAATTTGGACAGCTCCACAAATTTCGCAGCATAATCAGTGACAGACATGTTTCCTTGCTTCAGCTCAAGGAACTCAATTTCCTTCTTACCACGGACATCTTCCGGATAATACTTTCTCATGAATTCCCTGCGGAATACATCCCAAGTAATGACTTCACCTGCCACGGTCAACCTCTCGTGAGTCTCTAGCCACCAGTCATCAGCTTCGACTGCTAGCATGTGAGTACCATACCGAACCTTCTGAGCTGGAGTGCAATCCATAACACGGAAGATTCTCTCAATCTCTTTCAACCATCCCAAGGCTGCATCTGGATCATGCTTCCCCTTAAACACCGGCGGATTCTCTCTCTGAAAAGTCGCCAAGCTACGTGATCCAGCATCTCCACCAGCATTTGGCAAGTTCTGCACAGCTTGTGCCATCGCTTGCATTGCGGCAGCCATTGCAGCGTCATTCCTTCCAGCCATTTCAACTTATCAATACAACACAACTTAAAAGTTAGATTAGTAACAATACACAATTGTTAGACAGTAACGACACGACAACTGGCCGGACAGACCGACCTGCTCTGATACCACTAATGTAACACCCTTCTAAAATACCCCAAGTATATAATTAAAATAACACATATCAATCAGAGTAAATATGCAATCAAGGGTGTCACACAACATTTCACACCATAATAACTGTCATGCTCTTTCATTAACTCAAAACATAAAACGTTTGCACAATACGCAGCGGATAGAGATCAAATCGATCATTCAAAACATGCAACATACTACATGTAAACTGGTTCAACAATCATCAACAACAATATTAAAAATGTTCCCTCCCGATGTTACATCTATCAGAGCATGACCCACTTAGGAGACTACACTAGACTCCAAGCATAAGCTTCCACTCAACTCATTTGTTCGTTACCTGAAAAATAGTTGTAAGGGTGAGTTCCTCAATCGATACAATAAGCATTATAAATCATCATGTAATGCTAAGTAAATTCACACATTTCATCACCCTAATCGTAACATACATCCAGTAACGGCACATCAACTCAAACATCATACTTAATATCAACACAATTCCACTCCTCAATTAAATTAAATATCCATACAACAAGCCAACAAAATGCAACTCTAATGAGACTCGACTCGTCATGCATGTGGTACCATTCGGAGTAAAACTCCCAACTTAAAATCATTGCCATTTTATTGGGCATCAAGGCATAAGCCTTCAACTTTCAACTTAAAATTTGCCAATCCAGGCCAACGTGGTGTGAGCAAAGCTCCGACTTAATGCATATGAATGTACATGGCATACACGACTTTAAACTGTCGACAACATAATAATAATAGCAATACAACAATGTTTTCAACAACATCAACTTATAATCAACTTTGGCTCACCAAGCCTACAACTCAGTATTTTCAACAACTTTCCGTACACGGAACAACTCAGCAACATACTTGTATCAACACTTCATAACATAAATCCAACAAAATTTCTCATCACAATTAACTATAATAGGCCAATCACCAATTAGGTTCACAACATTAAAAATATCAAATTTTCAAATTTCCAACAGTGTTAACCGGTTAACGCCCTGGGTTAACCGGTTAACGCAGGACAAAACACACTTTCTGGCAAAACGCAACAGTGTTAACCGGTTAACGCCCTGGGTTAACCGGTTAACGCAGGCAAAACAGCACATTTTCACAAAATATAACAGTGTTAACCGGTTAACACCCTGGGTTAACCGGTTAACGCAGACAAAACAGCAGTTCCTGCGCTAACACAAGGCAGAATGCAGAATTCTCCGCATTTTCCGCCGTTGGAGGACTTCCGGACCTCCGATTCCAATTCCGTAAAAAGCTCTACGTTCGGAAAATCACAACACACTCGAATACAAATTCAATTACAGCTTTAACACAACTTATTCATCACAATATTTCAGCATTCAACATCCCAATTAGGGTCACTTCAACGGTTTATCACTACCCATGACATGTTAATCTATAATACCCATTAAACGACGATAAACCCCCCTTACCTGAGATAATCCGGAAATCTCTAAGCTTCAAGCTTTTCCGTTCTTCAACCTTTGCTCTCTAGCTCTTCCTCTTTGCCCTTTCTCCACTTTCCACTTTTCAGCCGCTTCTCTGTTTCACGTGAAAACTCTTTACCAAAAAATGAAAACCCTTTTCTCTTATTCCAACTTATATATTTTCCACTAATTATTATTCCAAATAATAATAATAATAATAATCCAATAATTCAATTTATTTAATTAAATTAATAAATATATTATTAACTTAATTTAAATAATTCTCTTATTTTATTCGGGGTGTTACACATGGCATCATCATTTGGCAAGATTGAACTTCAAACATCCATGCACAATTGCCTAGCATTCCAACATGACTTCAGCCTTGCTTACACTCAATTATGGATCAGATGGAGTGATTTCATGGGCCTGTACATGCCCATGCACCCATGCATCACACATTGCTAATTTTGGAAGTTCACTTCAAGTGTGCAAATATCAACTGAATTGGCTATAAATAGAGCCCCCTTGCATCAGAATTTCAGACACATTCGCGCCAGCTTTGATCCCAAACCTCTAACCCTCTCATTCCAAAGGATAATCCTGAGAATTTCATTTGAAATTGAGTTTGAATTCTCACGGTTTTGAGATTCAAAACTCCAGGGATCCAAGACCTTTTGTGCATTCCATTCTACTTCTGCAAGCATTTGGAGTAAGATCAAGCACGAGCCAAGGCAAGAATAGTTGAATCCAAACCTACGTTGAAGGTATTTTTCAGAATTTTTCATCTCTTCGATTCTCTCTCAATCTTGCCTAATTCTCTGGATTCTTTGGTTGTCTGAAGTCCTTCCAATGTAGGCAAGAAGATTGAGTTGCTTTGAGGCCAAATCGAAGCAATTCAGTTCATGTACCTCAAATTTCAACTTCATGTATCTCTCAATATACTTGGAGTTAGGATGAATTGAGGTCAGATTCGTGCTCTACGCTATTTTTTCTTTCAGATCATGTCCTCCTTTTTCATTTTTTTAATGGTGGTGAGTGAACCAGTCCAGCCAGGGTCGCCGGAGAAGACGACCGACCTTTGGACGCCGGTGATGTGTTGGCTTGGTTCTGAGCCATTGATCTCATTTGAATTGTTTTAATCACGAGCGTGCATTGTAATTACCTTTCTTGTGGCGCATTGACTCAAGACCACAATGGAACGTGCGCTGGTGGCCACTTGATCTGCCACCTCAATTAATGAGGGAGATCAAGTGGCTCACATTTTTTGGTTATTTTCTGATTTTCTTTTATTCCTTTTATTTTCATTAATTCATATTAATTTTAATATTGATAAAAAAAATATGAGAGTTTCACCAAAAAAAATTTAATAATTTCCTCTTTCATATTCTAAATTAAAATTATTTTTTGGATCATTATTAATATTTTTTATGATTTAATTGATTTTGCATTTGTTTTTAATTGTTTAAAAATACTTTTAAGTCTTTTAAAATTCTGAAATTTTTTCTCCAAGGTCCTTTGACCTTGTTTGACCTATGGTAAATCTCATGGCCATTTATTTGGTATTTTGATGAGATTTTAGGAATTTGACAAAACATATTTAATTTAAATGCATTATTTTAGTATTTTTAATTTGAATAAATGCCAAATTATTTTGTTGACCAATTGTGATGAGTTGTATGTGTTTGAATCTTGTTGTTGGGCCTTGGGCAAGGTTAATTTGACTTTGTCAAATTAATATCATTGGATTTAGGGGATTGATGGAATGTACATTCTATCTCCCAAAATGAATGAATGATATTAATTTGGTAAAAAGTCCTCCTTTGATCAATTTGAGTTTTGATCCATTCCCCTCCCATTTCATCTCATTCCCCTTCTTTATGCATTCATCTCACTTGGCCTATGATATCTCAAAGTCCTAAAACTAGTTGATTGAAAAATTAACATGAGTATGGATGAGATTATGCCACACCTTTTGCATATTCTTTTTGTGTGTGGTATGTTTCACGAGCATAGTTTATAATACTATGTCTCTAACATGCATTAACACCAAAATTCTATTGCCCGACCTCAAATAGTTGTGACTTCTACATAAGTCCAATTACGATTGATTAACATAGCGCTAAATTTGTGACATAAAAGGCATAACATTCTAGTTAGTGAGATTGTAAGTCTCCCCTCTTTCATGGTATTGTGTTGAAACTTGGCCTTTTTTCCTTCCTTTGAAAGATGTATTGGTTCAAGGATCCATGCTTGTGATAAGTGGGTTGAGTGTTCTCCAAAGAATGTCTAAGAATGAAAAACAAAAGCAAAACAATACTAACTTCTAACCTATTAACTACTAACTTTTAATTTCAAGTCATTTACTTTAATGTCATTTAATTCTAGCTTTTATACATTTGCCATTGTTCATATCATTCTAATTGTTTATGTTAATGTAATTTTCACTTTGTCCACTTGGACCATATTGCGTGATATATTTTGTTTGAACTTTGTTTGTTTGTGTGGTCTTTGACCATTAATGTACATAATAACAACAAAAACCCTAAAAAACTTTTTTGTGGACTGTTGACTTGATCTTGGACAAATGGACTTAGAATTTAGGCAACATTCCTATGCTAAAGGACTTGGCCAATGCCAACTTATTGAGAAACCAAGTGCTTGCAATTTGAAATTTCATCTGATACATCATTCAAGATCTCTCTAAGTTCATCTGCAACATGATCATTGTGAAGCTGTTATTTTGAACCTGTGACTTGTGGAATTCATCTGTTACATGGGCTACCTTGAAGAAGATCATGGAATGGATAAGCTTGGATGTGGCCATCTTTATTTGATTCCTTGCTCTTCAAGATAATATAATTGTGCATTTGTGTGTTGCTTGATTCTAAAAAGTCCAAGGGAATTCTGGGTTTCTATTGACATTCTTGTCTATTGGATTGCTACCCATTTGGTCAGATCTTTTCAACTCTAAACTTTTAATTTTTATACATAGGATAATCTCTTCATCTTCTCCTCACTTATTTAATTTCAAAATCTCTTCCTCCCTTTTTCAAAATCTTCTTTGTTTGAACTTATTTTGTTCTAAATTTTGACCACTTTGCAAAAGGATAGAAACTTTGGCCTTATGCCATTGCATTTTCAAACTTCTTTTCTTAAATCAAACTTGTAAATAAACTTAACTATACTTAACTTAAACTTTCAAAAGGCCAAAAAGAACTAACTCATTCAAACCATTTTAGGCCTTTGTGCCTTTCAAATTTAATTTTTGTTAAAATCAATGCATCCACTTTGAAATTTGTATCACGAACTACGAGGTTTTGATCCCTCATTTTTATGTTGGTACGTAGGCACAAGACCGAAGTCTTGTCAAACAAAAAAATATAATTAATGAATTCTTTTCTCATCCCCCCATTCTATTTGTTTGTAAACATCATTTTATACCAAATACATATGCACACAAAAAGGGCTCCATAGGAGTACCTAGGACATTTTAGGTGCTAACACCTTCCCTTTGTGTAACCAACCCCCTTAACTGTAATCTCTGACATTTTATTAGTTTTGATTTGAAAACTTCTTACTTTTTGGGTTTTGTTCGTACTTTTTCCCTTTTCCCTTGGAAATAATAAAAGCGCGGTGGCGACTCTTGTTATTTGATCTCTAGCTTATCCATAGCTTGATGATCATGAATTTACCGCTACACTAACCATTCCAACTGCATAGCAAATATTAGGTATGATATTACACAAACATCTCAATGAGCCAACCAACTGCTTAAAATTTGTATCTTTTACATCATCACCCTCAGGATCAGAATACAATTTGTGATTTGTTTCTGAAGGTGTGACCGCAACCTTACAATTCAACAACTCAAATCTCTTCAGAAGCTCAAGTTCATACTTTAGCTGATGCATAATTATACCTTTCTCAGAGCATACAATCTCCATCCCTAGAAAATACGTCATATTTCTTAGATCAATCCTCTCAAACTCATTCATTAGAACCTTCTTGGACTTCACTATCTCATATGAACAACTTCATGTCAACAATATGCCATCAACATAGAGACACGCCAAAATCATACTGCCTTCAAAAGTATGCTGAACATAAACACTATACTGCATATCATACTTTCTGAATTCTTGGAGCTTAAAAAATGATTTGATTTTCATATTCCAGACTCTAGGAGCTTGTTTGAGTCCATACAATGCTTTATGTAACTTGTATACCATCCCTTCCCAATTATTTTTCACAAATTCCGGAGGTTGTAACGGGTATACCTCTTCTTACAATGGACCGTTTAGAAATGCATATTTCACTTCCAGATGCATCAGAGGTCAATTCCTATTAACAACTATCACAATCACCAGTATGATTGTCTCATGTCTCGCTACAGGAGCAAACACCTCAAAGTAGTCTAACCCAGATTTCTGTAGAAAACCTCCTGCCACTAACCTTGCTTTGTGTTTTCCAAATTGATCCATATAACTTCAGTTTCACCTTGAAAACTCATATGACATTGATGGCTTTCTTATCCTTTGGAAGGTCAGTCAACTCCTAAGTCTTGTTTATTTATATAACCTCAAGTTCTTTTTTCATGGCCTTCAGCCACACTTTCTTCTTGAGCGCTTCTTCAGCACTAAATGGTTCAGAGTCTACTAACATGGCACACTGAATGACTTCTCCTTCAGAGTCTATTTCAGTATCTTGCAACATGTTAAACTCTATAAATCTTCTTGGAATGTTTATGATTCTTTGTGGCTTATGAACTTGTTCAAAATCTTCTTCAGACGCTGGAACAATATCAGATGCTAGAACCCTAAAAGTACCACCTTCAGAGGCATGACCACCTTCAGAGTCTAGAATATTTCCTAGAGTCTAAATCTCCACCAGAATTTGAATCACCATCAAAGTCTGGATCAGAATCGGATTCACCTTCAGTGTTAGACTCACCTTTAGAGTCACCTTCAGAATCACCTTCTGATCATCTTCAGAACCTTCAAATTCTGAAGTATCGTTAGAAGTTAACTTCAGTGTTAACACCGCACCAGAGTTGGATTGAGACTTGTTCCAATCCGACGCTTCTGATTCCTTAAGAATGAAATATCTGTTGAATTAAACTTGTTAGTGACATGAAAGTAGAGCTAATAAGAACATGTATTGTGGTACCCTACAAGCAACATTACTTGTTTCTATCATCCAACTTCCTTCTCTTAGCATCTGAAACATATTTGTAACAAACAAAACCAAACACTTTAAGATGACTCACACTTTGCTTATCTCCACTACACTTCTCTAAAGGGATAATTTCCTTCAGCTTTTTGTTTGGACAACTGTTGAGCACATACGCTAAGGTGGAAACAACTTCTCCCCACAAGGTGTGAGAAGGCTTATTCTCCTTCAGCATACTCCTTATCATATCAAGCAAAGTTCGATTTCTTCTATCAGCAAGACCATTATGTTGAGGAATTTATGGAGCAGTCACATCATGCTCAATTCCATTCTCCTCACAGAACTTTCTGAACTATGTAGAGTTATACTCATCTCCACCATCAGTTATGAAAACTTTCAGCTTCCGACCATTCTGATTCTCAGTCTTGATTATGAATTTCTTAATCTCAACAAACACCTCGTGTTTGAACTTTATAAGGGATTCAAAAGTTTTCAGAACTAATGATGGAGGTGAGTATACCTCGTGTTTGAACTTTATAAGGGATACCTATGTCATGCTTATGAACTCATCAATAAATGATACAAAGTATTTATTCTCTCCAATTAAAGGTACTAGAAATGATCCACACACATCAGAATGCACCACACCCAAAGCATGTTTTGCTCTTGGAGGCATTTCAGATGCAAATGGAAGTCTTGGTTGCTTCCCTCTCATGCACACATTGCATGAATCCTCTGACTTCTTAATTACAAGAATTCCATGTACAAACTTCTTTGAATTCATATGCCATAAGCTTCTGATGTTCAAATGACCAAATCTTGTGTGCCACAACTCACTTTCATTCACAACACTTGTTGCACTAAGGCATTTAGAGTCTATAATTTTAATATTCACTTTGAATGTTCCATTCCTTCCTTGTTCTGACTTCATAATTAGCTTCTGATTACAGTCATACAACTTGAAAAGATTGTCCTTCATGGTAACTGAAAATCCTTTCTTAATTAATTGACCTGCACTTATCAGATTGCTTTACAAGCCAGGAACATACCACACGTTATGAATAAATGCAACTTTACCATTATTCATAACTACTTTGACATTTCTCATTCCTTCAGCATTCGGATAATTATCATCAACATATTTGATCTTGGTCCTCTTGCTATAGTCAAACTCAACCATCCATTTCTTATTTCTAGGTGATTTGAACAACCAGTGTCCATGTACTACTAGTCTTCCAAAGACGTAGTACCAGACTCAGAAGCCGAAGCCATCAATAGCACATGTTCATCATCAGAACCTCCTCTGGCTATGTTTGCTTCTTCTGACTTCCTTTCCTTGTTTGACCAACAATCAATAACGAAGTGACCAAACTTCTAACAAGAGTAGCATTGAACTTTCTCCTTGTCATACTTCTCTTTCCCCTTCTGAGCACTCTTCTGACTTTCAAAAGTTAAGGTTTCTGACTTCTGAACACCATCAGATTTCTTCTTGGCTTCTGACCAAGACTACTTCTGATATTTCTTACCAGAAGCTGCTTTTAGAGCTTGCTACTCTACCTCCATTTCAGAGTTTCTCTCAGTCAGATGCAACTCTTATGCCTCTAGACTGCTTTACAGCTCTTCAATTCTCATGGTGCTAAGATCCTTAGATTGTTCAATTGCTACAACAATGTAATCAAACTGAGGAGTAAGAGATCTAAGCACATTCTCAATGATCTTTTCTTTAGAGAGAGTTTCTCTATACGACTTCATCTCATTTGTGATCAGAATCACTCTAGAGATGTAGCTAGGTACCTTCTCATTGGTCTTCATGTTGATATTCTCATACTGCTTACGTAGAGACGGAAGTTTCACCTTCTTCACTGATGCATTATCGTCGTAACATCGTACCAATGTGTCTCACGCAGCCTTTGTCGTCGTCGAATCATCGACTTTCTCAAACATGTTCACATCCACACACTGATGGATGTAGAACAACACATTATGACCCTTCTTCCTCAGATCACGTTGTGCATTTCTCTGTGCATCCGTTGCATTTGTTATAAGTGCAACCAGAACGTAATTGTCGTTTACGAGAGCAAAAACATCTTGAACGCCAAACAAAACACGCATATGAATCATCCACCGATTTCAGTTCTTGCCATCGAACACTAGAAACTTAGTACTCAGATTACCGTTTTCGTTCATCTTCAACCTTGTTCAATTCACTCAGATCTCACCAAACACTAGTGTTTCCCAATCCCACAGAATCAAGAAATGTGATTCCGTTACGATTTTGATCAAAACTTCAACACGAATTCAAGAAACTAAATCAATCACACAACGCCTCACCGTTCACTCGTGTTTCTCAGTGTTTCCCTGTGGATCTGAACCAGAGGTCTAAATACCAATTGTTAGTGCACAAGATGAAGATGAAAGAAGATAGAAAATTGAAATAACAAACTTCTACTACTCTTTCAAAAACGGTTACAACAAATGGTTACACACACCACTATTGACAACTACATTTGTTTATATATACAAACAATAATGTCACATAGACAAAAATCTAGCGTACACTAGTTAGATTACACTTAACAAAACTAATACTACTACTAATATAAATGACTTCTAACCGTAATAATTATCTTATTATTAAATCAATTAATACAAAACAATTTAATGAAGAAGAAAAATTCAACAATGTTTAAATTCAAAAACTTAAAACTAGAAAGAAGAAATTATAGAATAAGGTAACCGTGTGTAATAAATATTGGGATCTTGTCCTTGATTTTCCACATCAATTAAACATATACCAAATGTTAAATCATGAAGTTCTATTCTGTATGCAGAAAAAAGATCAACAAAATGATGAGAATATTAACTTTTGTTGTCTCCTTGTTGCATGTAAGATGGAATTAAGTGTTACATAGCTTGTTGTATATAATAATTATCACCACTTTTAATTAACTTTTAATTAAATAATCTTAGGTATACATCTTTGGAGGCCGTAAAGCACATATGTTAGCATAAAAGTGAAAAAGAAAGGCTTCACTTTATGGATGTGAAGATCATAGTGACTTATTAGCGAATCCTGGTTAGATATTTAACAAATATATTATGGCAAAAAATGAAAACCTACAATTAATGAGGTTTACTTTAGTTTAAATGAATATTTTGATTAGTATAGAACTTGTTGCTTTATACTTTGTGACAACAAAAGCACTCATAGGTTTATGTCTCAAACAACAAAAGAAAAAGTTTATTCATATTCCGACATTAGATTTAGTTTAATTTTTTATTATTTGATAAATATTCTGTTGCTTTCATGATATTCGAATTTGATATATTAAGTGTTTACTTTTTATATGTGGTGTTTGCTTTGTACTAATTGTACCAAACATGTTGTTTGGCCATAGTTTTTTAATTTTGAATTAAGATGTAGTACAGATTGAATTGGAATCGATACATAGATAGTACAAATTAACTAGAATAAACTGCATATTTAATTAATTATTATAAGAAGTTAAATTAAGAGTTTATTTTTACTTAAATAATCCAATTTTTCAAAAAAATCTCAAAAATAACTCATTTTGAAAAGGTGGTGTCAGATGAACAGATGAACTGAGATGAACTGATGTCTGCTCTTCAAGTTTAAGAGGTGATGCCAATTGGATTGACTTCTACACCTAGTGCTTCCAATCCAATTGGCGCTTGTGTGTTAGGTTTAAAAGGAGGCAACAATTGATTTGACATCTATATGTGTTGTGTAATTTTTTTTTTAAAAACAATGTATATTTTAGATAAAAGTCGAAATCGGACCAATTGTTATTAATATTAATATGCGTTTACATACGAATACCAAAAAGACTAACGTCGTTGACCAGAATGACCTAACCGACCTCCGGTACCACACCCACTAGCTACCCAAACGTGTGACCCTAATCCACGTTGATTATTCCCCCAGGTGTTTGAGGATTTGAGGGCCCACGAACATCACCACCACCTGCAGAAGATTGCCTAAGATATTCAGACAAATATGTGTAGTCCTGTGTATGCAATGAAACATTATCGCCATAGCCAAGTTCGTGACTCATGCCAGAGTAGTTGGGTTGTGTGTGTTATTGAAGGGCGGCCAGGACGATTGAAGGGCAACATTGGTTTGAATGATGCGTCGAGGAAATGTTGAAATGATTGTTGTGGTGTTTGGTAGTGTCATACGGTGAACTGACTTGGTGTGTTTTGCTTTTTATCGCAATGTCGCGGATAGCAAGAGTCGCCACCGACTTTTCTTTTATCCAATAAGGAAAGGTGGAAAAGAACAGGAAAGACCTCAATAGATTTTGGGTTCGGGAGGTACATTATACAAAGGGAAGGTATTAGCACCCTTTGTATCCATGGTTATCCATGGGCTCTTAATTGCTGGATCACTTATACTTTTGTCTGAAAAGTGTTGGTGAACGACTTAGAAAATGTTTTGGAAAGAGAGTTTAACTTTGTAATGATTCTCGTATGAATGTATACAAAGTGGTTATCTCGTTTAGTTTTGAAAGTTGTTTGAAAGAAATATAACTCGGTAATGATTCTAGTATGAATGTATACCAAGTGGTGATTTTCCAAAAGAGGTTTTGAAAGGTGTGAGGTGTTGAAAATATTTTAGGTTATGATCCAGTAATTGAGAGTTATACCTTCCTAAGGTCGTTATGAACGTTTCCTATCCTTATGAGGGTAAAACTGTCCTTACTATTGAGAAGTAAGTAGTTTTATCCTATGGATGTAAAAGGGTCATCGTAGGGTCATCGATAGGTCATTGAAGGCAACAGTTTTAAGGATACCTTAGCATTCGAAGGGACGATCATCATTTAACCGTAGGCTACACCGAAGGGTCATCGAGGGACAAAACCGTATTTTCGAAGGCAACATCCGAGGGACCATGATTTATTTTATGATGATTTAACCGAAGGGCCATTGCTAAGTGTATCCCTACATTCGCGGGACATGACCGTTATACCGTAATACCGTAGGGCAAAAGAGAGGTCCAAGATCACATATTTAGAGGCCATGTTTTAAAGTTAATTAGGTAATTAGGGTGAATCTCCACATTAAAATCAATACATTAAAAATAATACATTAAAATTAATACATTAAAATTAATACATTAAAATTAATTAAGCAATTTAGGGCAGCTCTTCACAAGGGTATCCCACAAATAAAGTGGAAGACCTAAACAACAATCTTTTTCCTGGGGTGTGTGAACCTTTGCAACATTCAGCAAACGGGTTAGAATACCAAATCAGGGTGCAATCGAGGATTACACCGCAAAAGAAATCACAACAGTAATATGATCAGATAAATAATGCCTGGCTATGATAAAACATGAATGAAAAATCAGAATAGAAAAGTCGGCTACTGTCAGGTTCGCGCCTGCCTCGCCTAGCGAAGGCTTAGCGAATACTCGCTTCATGCTCGCTTAGTGACGTGCTAGCGAGCGACTGCGGATTCTGGTTTTGATATCAGTACAATTTCAACCAATTTTATGCCTTATGGCTTTCATTACAGCAATTATATGGTTAATCATTTAAGGTATTCAAGTGCACACTACAATTCACATGACAAACTTAAGATATTTTCATAAATTTAATCATAATGCCATATGCAAATTAAGAACATAAGGTAGTAATAGCAATTGTAACCTTGAATTGGCCGACCGGATCGAATCGAGCGGAAGTGACCTTGCTGCCGCTGGCTTTTCCTTCAGGGTTTCTCGGAATTCTCAGGGTTAGCCTCCAGGGTTTTCCGTCTGTGAGCGCGAGGGTTTGCTTGCTAGGGTTCTCCTTTCGTCCTTTTTTCGTTTCCCCCTTTTCATTACTGAAGTGCTGGTATTTATAATGCTCTTTTTCATGACCTAATGGGCTCAGAATGAAGCCCGAAATTTTCTGTTGTCTGTCAGCTTCGCTAGGCGAGCGTGTAGCGAACGTTCGCTAGGCGAGCGTGTAGCGAACGCGTAGCGAACAGGCCAGTTTGGGCCATTTTCTGGATTGGGCCATTCGTGAGCTGGGCCTTTGTTCCTTTGAGATCAGTGTCATAAAATGAGTCGGAGTGCCCTGAAAAATGTCTTGAAATATTAATGGGCAAATTTTGGGGTATGACAGCTGCCCCTGTTCAATATTCTTGAACCGAGAGAGTAGAATGGTATGTGCACCATTCGTGGTCTGGAGGTGGAAGATTATTGAACACTAGAATGCCCCGAAAATTTGCGCTTGTCAATTAGTCTTGATGGAGATGGGCTTAAAGATGCCATCTAGGAAGTTTGATGATGAGAGCTTCAGAGTACGTCGTACGTTAGAAGATATCTGAAGTCATGGGTGTCACTGGGTCATACGCTAGACCGTATAGTGGGTCATTCATTAGGCCGTCGACTTCCCTGGGGATTTAGAATGGGCCGTCCGGTAGGCTGCATCTGACGAAAAGTAGTCGTACACTAGACTACACCTCGGAATGTACCGTATGCTAGGTAGTATCTGAGGAAAGAACATCCAAATGGGTCGTATGCTAGACCGTATCGGACTTGTTGGAGGAGTCGTATGCTGTGCCGAATCAGGATGAGATAAGAATCCAAATGAGTCATACACTGCTGGGGATAAAGGATCAGAATGGATCGTACGCTAGATCGTATCTGAGTTGCGGAACGAGCTGTCCGTTAGGCTGTATCGTTACTGGGGGTGAAGGATCAGAATGGATCGTATGCTAGATCGTATCTGAGTTGTAGACTGAGCCGTCCGTTAGGCTGTACCTGGTGATAAAGGGGGTAGTCATACGCCAGACTACACTTCAGAATGTACCGTACTCTAGGTAGCATTTGAGGGGATGAACATCCAAGCGGGTCGTAAGCTAGACCGTCTCTGAGTAGCAGAACGAGCCGTCCGTTAGGCTGCATCTGATAATAAAGGGGTAGTCATACGCCAGACTACACTTCAGAATGTACCGTACGCTAGGTAGCATCCGAGGCCTTGAAGGTCCAAATGGGTCGTATGCTGGACCGTATTGGATCGTACGTTAGATCGCATCTGAGTTGAAAGAGTCATATGTTGAGCTGAATCAGAATGAACCGTACGCTAGGCTATATCTGATAGTATTTGTATACGTTGTATTTGCAATAAATGTCTGGGATGGGCTTATAGATGCCGTCACTAGGAGGATGTCAGAATGAATGTTGACATGGAGCATATCTGAAAGATGTAGTTGAATCCCGAACGTAATTGATGAGGATGTCCGTCTGAATGGACCTTTGTTTTGACTGTATCAGGGGAATAATTAACCTGAAAAATAAAGTTAGCTTCATGCCATGTCATGATGCATGAGATGTTTTATGCTTTCGAAAATAACTGCGAACGATGTATGCATGCGTATGCTGTGAAATGATGTAATGAATGAATTATGCATCTGAAAAGTTCTTCCAGAGGACTCTACTGGGGAAAACAAATCTCAATCTTCTGGTTGGAGATACTGGTATCGGTGATCCTTTCTTAGCTGGGGATACTTGATTCTGTCTGAGGGTAGAAATATTTAACAGAAGCCTGGCTGGGGGTGGAAGAGATGACCAATTTGTCTAGTAATGCCAATTGCTTTTGGGGAATAACTGGCTTTGCTGGGGAATAGAATTAGCAACGGATTCATTGGAAAGCATGGTTAGACCTTCTCCTCGATCCTGAAGCCTAGTAGTAATCGCTATTTCTATTTTATGCACGCATTTTTGGTAAACATCGATCATATCCAAATGCATATATTAATTCGAATTAAATCAATGGACGTTTATGCAAACAAAACAGAGAAAGTAAAACAAGAGCATTTTTTTGAAACTAAAATTATATTGATTTCGAAAGAGGGCCTATAAACAGACAATTTGTGTACAAGGAGACAAAAATCCTAGTAAGAGGAAATTGTCAAGAAAACGAAGAGAAAGCTATGCCGAAAACGTCTTATTGACTTTAATTCCACTACTGCCATTATGTCTTCAAGCCTCTCATCTCCTGCTGTCGGATAGAAGTGATTAGCTTGTTCAGTCCTTTGAACTTGGATGAAGCTGTCTGAGAACGGGACATAGTCATACGCTTTAATCCCTAATTTTTGCCTGGACCGCCTTTTCAGGTTTTCAATCCACCAGGATACCCCTTTTTGCCCAAGCCGCCTTTTCAGGTTTTCGACTTGCCGGGTGCACATTTTTTTATGTTTATCCCTAATTTTTGCCCGAACCTTTTGGTTCGCCGGGATGCCCTTACTTTTGCCTAGGTACGTCGACCTAGCAGGTCTCTTTTATGCGTAGTATTTTTTGACTATGTCTGCGTTCACGGGATGTGGGAAGTCTTCGCCGTCCATTGTGGCTAGTATCATGGCTCCACCAGAGAATACCTTCTTAACTACAAACGGCCCTTCGTACGTGGGAATCCATTTGCCTCTGGGATCACCTTGTGGTAGAGTGATGCGCTTTACCACCAAGTCGCCAATTTGATACACCTGTCTCTTGACTCTTTTGTTAAATGCCTGGGTCATGCGCTTCTGATATATCTGTCCATGACAAACAGCCGCAAGTCTCTTCTCATCAATCAAGTTTATCTGATCGAGTCGAGTCTGAATCCATTCATCTTCATCTAAGCCCGCCTCTTTCATGATTCTTAGAGAGGGAATCTGGACTTCCACTGGTAAAACGGCTTCCATTCCGTAGACTAAAGAGAAAGGAGTTGCTCCTGTCGAAGTGCGTACTGAAGTGCGATAACCGTGAAGAGCAAACGGTAACATCTCATGCCAGTCTTTGTACGTCACCGTCATCTTTTGTATGATCTTCTTGATATTCTTATTAGCAGCCTCTACGGCACCGTTCATCTTTGGCCGGTACGGAGAAGAGTTATGGTGTTTTATTTTGAACTGCGTGCAGAGTTCAGTAATCATCTTATTGTTCAAATTAGTACCATTGTCAGTGATAATTCTTTCAGGGATGCCATACCGACAAATGAGATTATTCCTGATGAATCGTGCCACCACATTCTTGGTGACAGAAGCAAATGAGGCGGCCTCTACCCACTTTGTAAAGTAATCAATAGCGACAAGGATGAAGCGATGTCCATTAGAAGCAGTAGGTTTAATCTCCCCAATCATATCAATGCCCCACATTGCAAAGGGCCAAGGTGCGGTCAACACGTTCAATGGAGCAGGAGGTGCATGTACTTTATCCGCATATATCTGGCACTTGTGACAGGTTCTGGAGTGATGATGGCAATCAGCTTCCATGGTAGACCAATAATACCCTGATCTCAGAATCTTCTTGGCCATCGTATGTCCACTAGAATGAGTCCCGAAAATACCGTCGTGCATATCTTCCATAATCTCTTCTACTTCCTTTTTATCCACACAGCGAAGCAAAGTTGAGTCATGATTACGTTTGTATAATACTCCATTACTCAAAAAGAATTTAGCAGAGAACTTCCTCAGGAATTTTCTATCATTGATAGATGCCCCCTCAGGGTACTCCTGAGTTTCTAAATATCTTTTTACTTCGTGGAACCAAGGTTTTTCCCGTACTCCCTCGGTGTTAAGTTCATAACAGTATGCCGGTTCATCTAGTCGCTCAATGGTGATCCCGGGAGCTTCATTGTCCCATCTGACTCTGAACATAGATGACATGGTAGCTAATGCGTCTGCCAACTGATTCTCTTCTCGTGGGATATGTTCGAATGTTATCTCTTCAAAGTATGGGATTAATGTCATCACCCGTTCTCGGTAAGGGATGAGATTCGGATGCTTAGTGTCCCATTCTCCTTTGATCTGACTGATTACTAATGCTGAGTCTCCGTACACACTCAAAAACTTGACCCGCCGGTCTATAGCAGCCTTGAGTCCCAAAATACATGCTTCATACTCAGCCATATTATTGGTACAATGAAAACATAGTCTAGCAGTGAAAGGCGTATGGTAACCCTCGGGAGAAATGATTACCACACCAACACCATTTCCCAATGCATTAGAAGACCCATCGAAAACCATAGTCCATCGGGATCCTAGTTCGGGTCCTTCCTCCGGTCCAGGTTCTTCATAATCAGTAACAAGCATGACATCCTCATCTGGGAACTCAAAGTTCATAGATTGGTAATCATCCATTGCTTGATGAGCCAAATGATCGGCTAGCACACTTCCTTTGATTGCTTTCTGGGTAGTATACTGGATATCGTACTCTGTTAAGATCATCTGCCATCTTGCTATTCTTCCGGAGAGAGCGGGTTTCTCAAATATGTATTTGATAGGATCCCTCTTAGAAATCAATAAAGTGGTATGATTCAACATGTATTGTCTTAGTCGGCGAGCAGCCCAGGCCAAAGCACAGCAGGTTTTCTCGAGCAGTGAGTATCTTGTTTCACTGTCGGTAAACTTTTTGCTAAGGTAGTATATGGCATGCTCTTTTCGACCAGACTCGTCATGTTGCCCCAATACACACCCCATTGAATTTTCTAACACGGTCAAATACATGATTAGAGGTCTTCCTTCAACGGGCGGTACCAGAATTGGAGGTTCTTGGAGATATTTCTTGATTTTGTCAAAAGCTTCTTGGCATTCATCATTCCATATCATCTCTTGATTTTTCCTCAGTAATTTGAAGATGGGTTTGCAAGTAGCGGTCAAATGGGAGATAAATCGGGCAATGTAGTTCAACCGTCCCAAGAAACCTCTGACTTCTTTATCCGTACGGGGAACTGGCATTTCTTGAATAGCCTTCACCTTAGCCGGGTCAACCTCAATCCCTTTACCACTGACAATAAATCCCAGGAGTTTACCGGATCTTACTCCAAAGGTGCATTTGTTCGGGTTCAATCTTAGCTTGTATTTCTTCAACCTCTCAAACAATTTGTACAAATGATCGAGATGTTCCTCCTCAGTATGAGATCTGGCTATCATGTCATCCACATATACTTCTATTTCATGATGGATCATATCATGGAACAAAACCACCATAGCACGCTGGTACGTTGCCCCTGCATTCTTTAAACCAAATGGCATTACTTTATAACAGAACGTGCCCCATTGCGTCACAAACGTAGTTTTCTCCATGTCCTCAGGCGCCATCTTAATCTGGTTGTAACCTGAGAATCCATCCATGAATGAGAACACCTTGTGTTGAGCGGTGTTATCTACCAGAACATCAATGTGCGGGAGTGGAAAGTCATCCTTGGGACTCGCTTTATTCAGGTCTCGGTAATCTACACACATTCGCACCTTACCATCCTTCTTTGGCACTGGTACCACATTAGCAACCCATTGAGGATAAGAAGTAACAGCCAGAAAACCTGCCTCAAATTGTTTCATCACCTCGGCTTTGATTTTCTCAGACATTTCAGGACGCATGCGACGAACCTTTTGCTTAACAGGACGACATTCTTCCCTCGTTGGCAGTCGATGCACTACTATATCGGTATCCAGTCCCGGCATGTCTTCATAAGACCAAGCAAAAATCTCTACATAGTCATGCAACATCTGAATCAACCTTCTCTTGACACTGTTTTCCAAGCCTGCTCCTATTTTGACTTCTTTCTTGTTTACTTCAGTGCCCAGATTTACAGTCTCAACTGACTCCTCGTGTGGCTGTATAGTCCCTTCTTCCTGCAGTAACAGTCTGGCAAGTTCTCCAGGTACTTCACAATCTTCCTCACTTCCATCCTCGGCTTGGTAGATCGGATTTTCAAAGTCATAATGAACAGTAGTAGAACTATTGTCAACAGGATCCAGAGTGGGTATGGATCTGCAATTCGTTACGTGAGTGTGTGTAAGAAAACATAGCTCATTTGGAAGATGACAGAAAAGATAAAGAGCGCAATATTTGAATGCAAAAAGTCCATTGATTTATTGAATATGAATATGCTTATGAAGATGACAAAACCCTTAACAAATTAGCTATTGTGCCCCGGGCATAGACACAACGCTTGGAGAAGTTCAATTGTAAAAAAATAAAAATTTGCAACACTAAAATAGACAATAACAATTACTCCTGACTAAAGGAAATCGGGATAGTGTCTTCAGCCTTCCAATTATTGAGTCCGTCACCAATTGTTGGGAAAATCCAACAATCCAGGTCGCAATCGCTGTCAGCATCTTCTACAGCATTAATTTGACTCTTGTCAGAGCTGAACCCCAGGCCAAATTTGTCAGACTTGTACGGTACGTCGATCAATTGACCCCAGCCAGTACGACCACCATCTTCAACCACGGCTTGAGCGTCCTTCAGAGAAATCATAGCAGGAGGAGCACGAATAACCTTGGGTACACAGGAAGTTGGCTTAAGGACAAGATTGGTCGGAGGAACTACTTCAAATGACTGACAAGGAGTCTCAATGAATTCACCATCCATCTCGACGTATCTGAAGGTATGCACACTACTGACAATGTACTCTTCTTCTCCACACACGGTGACAATTTTGCCCTTTGTGGGATACCTCAACTTTTGATGGAGAGACGAGGCTACAGCGCCTGCCCCATGAATCCAAGGGCGTCCCAGTAAGCAGGAATAGGCAGGACGAATGTTCATTACATGGAAGGTAGTGTTGAAGACTTGAGGTCCTATCTTGATAGGAATGACTACTTCTCCATGGACAACACTCTTCGCACCATCGTAAGCACGTACCACAATGTCACTAGGTTTTAGTTCAATGCTTTTACAATCCAGCTTATCCAGCACAGCTGTCGGCAGCACATTCAAGGAAGAGCCATTATCGATCAACACATGAGACAAAGTGATTCCCCTACACTCAATGGAGATATGCAGGGCTTTATTGTGATTCTTTCCTGCTGGTGTCAGATCAGCATCGGAAAAGCCTAGGCCATTGTCAACAGCCAAGTGAGCAACATAATTTTCGAACTGATCGACAGATGTTTCCTGAGGCACGTGAGCAGTCTTCAAGAATTTTACCAATGCATTGGCATGAGATTCAGAAGATAACAGCAAGGATAACATTGAGATCTTAGACGGGGTATGCCCCAACTGTTCTACAACATCAAAATCACTCTTGCGAATGATTTTCAGCACTTCTTCCATTTCTTGTTTGGCAACATCTTCGGGAGTAACTTCGACCGGTGTCTCTGACTGAGAAGGATTGACTGGTTCCTTTCCTCGAGTTTCAAGGACAGGAGGTGAGATTTCTGGAGAGAAGATCATTCCGCTTCGAGTAATTTTACTAGTCCCAACAATGCCATTAGTATTAGCAGCATTATCCACTTGCTTCACGCCATGGACGTAAACATCACCGCCATAATTCCACGGAATAGCTTTGCTTGAGGAATACGGGATCGGGCCAGGTGCAGTGATGATTAGGGGAGCAACCCTGGGCTCAGCAGTAATCTTCACAGGCGCCCTGGTAGCGGTAATCTTCACTGGAACTTTGGACCTAGCAATCACAGATATTTCTTCAATAGGGTTTTCCGCCTTAGGAATCCTTTCGAAGAGAACTGTACGATCGTCCATCAGCCGTTGAATACCATTCTTCAATTTCAAACAGTCCTCGGGCCGGAGTATGCAGAGATTGCAATCTTCAGCACAACCTGGAAATAAACCAGCTTGCAATAAATTCCTCTTTATGATCGGGAGAGGAGATGTTAAGTCCGCCACATTGGAAACGTGATCGTCATCATCCACGGCATTAACCGTCTTGTCATGATTAGGCATAGGGGCAATGATGACATTAGGGGTCTCCGGAGGCTCAAACTCAATTTCTCCAGCTTCGATCATATCCTGAATCTTATTCTTCAATGACCAACAATCGTTTGTATCATGCCCGGGGCTATCGGAGTGATATGCACACCTGGCATTAGGGTTATAACGAGAAGAGGTAGTGTTGGGATTCGTAGGAGGATCTCTGAGGGTGATCAAATTTGCCTTTAGCATTCCCTGCAGTGCCTGTGCCAAGGTCATATTGATCCTGGTGAACTGCCTTCTTGGCCTGTCTTGTTTGGGCTGGAAGTTTTGAGATGGTGGTGCTGCAATCGTAACTGCTCCAATGTCGTGGTCACGGTTTTTCTTGTTACGACCCTTTTGACCGTACACAGCATTTGATTCGTTCCTCCCCTGATAGGACCTTTTGGTGCTTGCAGAGGTAGCCGCCTGTATCTTTCCACTTCGGATGCCGCTTTCAACACGTTCACCTGTTAATATAAGTTCAGTGAAACCTGATGAAGAATTTCCCAGTAGATGGCTGTAGAATGGGCCGGTTAGTGTGCCCATGAACATGTCCACCAATTCTCTGTCAATCATAGGGGGTTTGACTCTGCCAGCCAAATCTCTCCACTTTTGAGCATATTCTTTAAAGCTTTCTTTAGATCCCATAGTCATATTCTGCAACTGTAGCCGGGTAGGTGCTAGTTCAGAGTTATACTGGTACTGTTTATAGAAAGCTGTTGCTAAATCAGTCCAGGTGCGGATGTCAGAGCTCTCGAGCTGATAATACCATTCCAAATGTGTGCCAGCCAGGCTCTCTTGGAAGAAATGGATCCATAGCTTCCTGTCAGTGGTATGCGGCTGAATCTTTCTCACATAAGCTCTCAGATGCATCTGAGGACAAGACGCACCATCGTACTTAGTGAAAGTGGGGATTTTGAATTTGCGAGGAATGGTCACATCGGAGACCAGACCCAAACTTTCGAAATCCAGACCGGGCGCCTTCTGACCCTCCATAGCTAGCATACGTTCTTCCAGCAACTTGTACTTATCATCTCTTGGAGAGTACTGTTCATTTTCATAATCTTCATCGTCATCCTCAGGGTTGGAGAAATCAGCATTCTCTTCCTCTGAATCATTCTCCGCCCCCTCTTCTGGACCATTCGGGATTCCAAACTTGACTCCTGCGGCCTGTCCTTTACGCCTTCTTCCCGGGTTAATGAAACTCACAGCTTTCTTGTCTTTCTTCTTTTCGAGCAAAAGAGCCTTCAGTTCCTCCTGCCCCTTGGATAAGCTTAGCATCATCTCCTTGAATTGAGCATTCTGAGTCTGGAGATCTTTGACAGTTTGTTCGAGATCCATTTTTCTGTTTGTAATCGAATTGTGAGAACATTGAACTTGTAAAATACCTGTTATGCAGTGTTATGTTATGTTATGCAATGCATGAAATGTTTTCAAGGACTTTTGGAATTTAACTTTGCGTAAATCACCAACGAGAGAGAAATGTTTATTGCTAATTTCTTTGATCAATGTTCATTACAAAAGGAATAATAATAAAAATACAATGAAAGCTCAAGTCTCCCAGGGGCGACTTCTTTTTGGGCGAAGATACGCATTGAGTCTTCGTTCCTCATTAAGCTGACTGGTAAGTTCTAACACTTTCTTCCTTTCTGCGACGAACTGAGTCTCGAAAGTATCCTTTTCTTCTCTCAACTGGATCCAGGATCTCTTTAGTTCCTCAACATTGGTAGGCATATCTGGATAAGGAATGATCTGAGGAGCACCTCCTTCAGCTTCAGGTTCGACAATCTGAGGTCCGATTGCAAGATATGGCATGACAAGTTCACGAGCTCTGGCGCGTACCCATCTGAGATAAGGTTCCATAGGAATAAAAAATTTCTGTCCTAACGTACCTCTCTTCACCATGCCCCAAGCTCGTACAAATCTTTGACGGAGGCCTTGGGAATCGTTGTCATAGGCGAACACAATGCCTTCGATGATCATTTCATGTGGACCATCTCTTCGAGCACAACCAAACTGTCGCAGAGCTAAAGCAGGATTATAAGTAATACCCCCTCTTATTCCTAGGAGTGGTACATTAGGGAACTCGCCACAACGGTCAATGATGGTAACATTTTCCTTGAACTGAGGACACCAACAGATGTCTGGGTGGGAGAGCGACATTATCCTTTGAGACCATTTCAAATTCTGCTCGTTCTTCAAGACCGATTGAGGAAGGTGCGAAATAAACCACCTAGACAACAAAGGTATGCAGCACATGAGAGTCCCTTGCTTCTTCATGGTACGAGTGTGGAGGGAATGCAAAATGTCTCCCAGCAAGGTAGGTACAGGGTTATGAGTGAGAAATATCTTAATAGCATTCATGTCTATGAATTGGTCTGGATTAGGGAATAACACCAAGCCATAGATTAGCAATGCCAGGATGTCTTCGAAAGCACGGACATTCATAACTTTTAAGAATTCTCGGGCCTTATTTGTCAGGAATTTGGCAAGTAAACCCTTAACTCCACTCCTTGTTACCCAATTAGCTTCAATGTCGGACTTCGTCATGTGTAAAGCTGCGGCAACTTCTTCAGCCTTCGGAACCTTTTCTAAACCACTGAAAGGTATTTGATCAAGGATAGGTATCCCAAGCAGTCTGGAGAATTCTTCCAGTGTAGGTACCAACTAATAATCTGGGAATGTGAAGCAATGATGTTTAGGGTCGAAGAACTGGAATAAAACTCTCATCATATCTTCTTTGAAACCAGTGGTAACCAAATTGAGGAGAGAACCGTGTTTCTTGATGAACTGGGCATGATCGAAAAGTTCTAACACTAAGTTCTTGAGTTGAGGAGAGATTGCTACAAGATTAATCCGGATGGTCTTCCTGGGAGCCATAGCTTTACAAAACAGAGCAAAGTTAAATCCCTAAGTCCTTGAAATGGTTAGTACAATGTTATGATGTCATGATGTTATGAGGTTAAATAAATAACAAGCGCAAGCAAGTCACACAACCATCATTCCTAGGTTTTAAGGCTTGCATGAGTTCCATAGGTAAGTACCCTCCCCACTGAAGTTTAGTTGGTTCAACCTGTCCTAGAATAGTAACCGGGTTCTAAAAGGATCTCCAATCATTGACCTTCCCTCAAGTCCACTTCAGTGCAACACCAAGTGGTTGACCGAAGCTTCCCTAAAGTCCAATCTCAAGGAGTGTAGTATCGAGTCTCAACCAACCCCAGTCGGAACCGAAGTCAGTTATCTCACTACTTTCTAATGGCCAGGATGAGTCAATTAGGGTTCTAAAAGTTTGGTTAATGCTTTAATGACACCACGCAGATGCCAAATTTTTCCTCAAGTAAACATGAGGAACATCAGGACATCCAAAGTGTCACATTAACCGTAGCCATCATTTTAACCATTCCAGTATACGCCGGATAGTCGCGATGATCTATTGCTACTTACCTAAGGTACACTAGATCCGGGTGTAGGATCTTTCACTCAAGAATACCCAAGCAATCCCTTAAAAGTAAATCAGACAATTTTAAATAAGTGATCTTGTTTTTTAAGGTAACCTCTCTTGTAATAGTCCCCAGCAGAGTCGCCAGTTCTGTCATACGGTGAACTGACTTGGTGTGTTTTGCTTTTTATCGCAATGTCGCGGATAGCAAGAGTCGCCACCGACTTTTCTTTTATCCAATAAGGAAAGGTGGAAAAGAACAGGAAAGACCTCAATAGATTTTGGGTTCGGGAGGTACATTATACAAAGGGAAGGTATTAGCACCCTTTGTATCCATGGTTATCCATGGGCTCTTAATTGCTGGATCACTTATACTTTTGTCTGAAAAGTGTTGGTGAACGGCTTAGAAAATGTTTTGGAAAGAGAGTTTAACTTTGTAATGATTCTCGTATGAATGTATACAAAGTGGTTATCTCGTTTAGTTTTGAAAGTTGTTTGAAAAAAATATAACTCGGTAATGATTCTAGTATGAATGTATACCAAGTGGTGATTTTCCAAAAGAGGTTTTGAAAGGTGTGAGGTGTTGAAAATATTTTAGGTTATGATCCAGTAATTGAGAGTTATACCTTCCTAAGGTCGTTATGAACGTTTCCTATCCTTATGAGGGTAAAACTGTCCTTACTATTGAGAAGTAAGTAGTTTTATCCTATGGATGTAAAAGGGTCATCGTAGGGTCATCGATAGGTCATTGAAGGCAACAGTTGTAAGGATACCTTAGCATTCAAAGGGACGATCATCATTTAACCGTAGGCTACACCGAAGGGTCATCGAGGGACAAAACCGTATTTTCGAAGGCAACATCCGAGGGACCATGATTTATTTTATGATGATTTAACCGAAGGGCCGTTGCTAAGTGTATCCCTACATTCGCGGGACATGACCGTTATACCGTAATACCGTAGGGCAAAAGAGAGGTCCAAGATCACATATTTAGAGGCCATGTTTTAAAGTTAATTAGGTAATTAGGGTGAATCTCCACATTAAAATCAATACATTAAAAATAATACATTAAAATTAATACATTAAAATTAATACATTAAAATTAATTAAGCAATTTAGGGCAGCTCTTCACAAGGGTATCCCACAAATAAAGTGGAAGACCTAAACAACAATCTTTTTCCTGGGGTGTGTGAACCTTTGCAACATTCAGCAAACGGGTTAG